>NW_022596380.1:0-5096 GCF_009176505.1 Sitodiplosis mosellana | reverse complement strand
ATAGTTGGCCCGCTTGAAGTTGAAAGCCTTGGTAGTGATGTTGGCTTCGGTTGTGTTGTTTTCATGCCATTCAAATGTAGCCAATATCGGTGGATGATAACTTTCAATTTTTTTCTTTAGTGCGTTGGCCTTATCAACACGTTCAATTGTGATGTTGGTGAAATCATTTGTAAAGAACAAATCCAATAGACGCTCTTTTGAATCATTACGTACATGATTTACCAGATGGACTCCCATGCTCATGAGCCCCTGGATGAAAGTCACATGCGGCAGATTAAAATCACCAATGAAAATAAGAACATCCTCTGGATCAGATTTTGTCAAAAAAAAAATTTCATTCCCCATCGATCTGTATATTCAATTTTAAAATCGATGTGTGACAGTTGGGACGATTTACTTGTGACCCATTTTCGATTTGACCCTAGGGTACTTGCTCTAAAAAAACCTCCGAAAAAATGTTAATTTGGTATGGGAGGACCCGTAAACCGACTCCGCTTGGCTTCAAACTAGGGGCTTCATTCGAATTTTAAAAAAGTGAATTTTTGCGAATATTTTTGAATATTATAGATATTTTCTCATAGAATTTTCGAAAATATTTTGAAAATACGTGAATAGATTTAGATTAAAAAAATCCAAGATGGCGGCTGGTGAGAACGGCTGAACTGTCAAAATAAGAAACACCGAATATCTGTGAATATGAGTGGATATGAGTGGATATGAGTGGATATTTTCTAGATAATAGTGAATAGGAGTGAATATCTCTAAAACACACCGAAATTAATGAATTTTTTCGATAAAAAAATGATATTTCCCCCTAGGCTTCAAACTTTCTAAGGTTTCATTTTTTTGGAGAATAAAATAAGATTCTGAAAGTTTCATGCTGATCGCATTTGCACAAGTTTGGTGTTTGGTCCTCAATTTTTGTCGAAATATCCTTGGAAAAAATTGAGGACCAAAAACCAAACTTGTGCAAATGCGATCAACATAAAACTTTCAGAATCCTATTTTTTCTCCAAAAAAATAGATTCTCAAAAAGTTTGATACAATCGGAGCCCATTTACAAAATTGTCATTTTTCGGAGGTTTTTTTAGGGCTATTGTCGAATCGAAAATGGCGCAGCTTCGAACTTGAACTAAGTTTTTCGGATACAAAACTCCTGGACCTTCCAGACTTTGGTTATCTCAATTATTTTTTAAGTTATGGTGTTAACAAAAGTCCGCCCTTAAGAAATTTTCAGAATATATTCAGATATATATCAACTAAAATGGCCGATTTTCAAGGTCGATGTCGTTGGCCCCACCCCAATTTGGTGCTGGGTCGTCCTATGTACCAAAATTTAGTGCTAATTTAGTGCTGTCAATTGGTACCTTGTATGATTTTAGTGCTGCCCTCTATGCGAAAATTTTTGATTTTGAAAAAATTGACCATGTCCTTTTGGCTACTTTGTATGGGATTTTCTCGAAAGCTTGACATTATCGATTTCTCGTATACCCTACAATTAAATGCTATTTTAGTGCTGCCAAATGACACCCCCCACGATTTTGGTGCTGTACCCTGGACGGGTATTTTTGAATTTTTTCGAAAAATCGCATATCAAAATATCGATTGGCATATTTATTGCAGAGAAACTGGTCAGGGGGGCATGATTTTTTCAGATAATTCATTCAAATAACTCTAAAAAATTACACGACGTCCTTTTTGGGGCTACTCCTCACCTTGGAGAGATGGGAGAGTTTCGAAAAGTAAAAAAAAAATTGCTCAAAATTATTACAATTTTAGTTTAGTTAATTATTACAATTTAAGGTTTAAATTCCGGAAAATTAAGGTACATGTCATCAGCACCGCCCGGGAATAGTGCTGGTAAACCAGAACATGTAAAAAGTGCTCGAATAGTGCTGTCGATTGCAATTGGTCCCATGAATAGTGCTGTTTGGAGACGCTAGCACTATTCGTCGAAAGTTGAAAAAAGTCGATTTTTCAGTACTGTTGTATGGGAGGTATGTGAAATTTTAATTTTTTCTACACAATTTATACGTCAAAAAATAGTGCTCTAATAGTGCTGGCGAATGGCGTTTTCAGTTTGCAAAAATCTTGTCTGGTAGCCAAGCAATAATTGTAGACATTTTCGGAAAAATTGGTTTTCGGTACATTTTCATGGCAAATGTCCGAAACGGAGGTGGAAGCAAGCAAGCAAAAACTCTGCTTCGAGCAAATAGCAAGTTGATTTTTTGAGTAGTAAGTAGCAGACTGTTCAATTTCTAAAGAAAAACTCGAATGAAGCAAGTGGGTTTTTACTTGCTTGAAAGAAGTAGATTATATTTCTGAGTATGCTCATTGCTTGTCTACTCCATTACTTGCTCGAACCTAGTTTAACGTGCTTTGGATGTATGGATGTATTGATTTTGGAAAAAGTAGAGTATGTTTCATGCGGTGAGCAAATCCCAAAATAAAGTATTTATTCCAACCGATATACTATTTATTTTTCACTACATTGTTTGGATCACAGTCACATTGACTACATTATTTTTTCAAAGAAAATACTTGATAGTATTATTTATGCTCTGCTTAAAAGTAATTTGTACAACTACAATTGAAAAAGTTACAATTGAAATAGATCGTAATTGTCATGAATGAATAACACTTTTTCGACTCTGTATGGGTCGATGGTTGCACGGCGACTTCTGATTACGGAACCAGCGAATGAGAATGAACTTTCGGCCGTTGCCGTTGTCGCTTGGATGCTAAATAAAACTTTAGCTATCGCAGCTAAATTTGGATAGTTGTCAGCAAATTTTTTCCAAAAATCCAGCACATCATCGAAGATTTCTCGGATGTCTTGAAATCGCAATAATTCGCCTTCAATTGAATTATCTAGTCCGGCTCTATGGATTGGCACATGACGAGACAAAAGTTTTTCACGCAGACTCATGTGTCGACTCTGAACGTTGTCCGGTGGATGCTCGCTCTCGTCATGTGGGTCGCTTGCACTTGGCAGCTTAATCTTGAGCTGATCAACCATTCGATGAAGCAGATCTTCTCTTGAAAGGTCTTTATCGCGAAGCCACGATTGTATTAATGGCAGGTGTTGACTCGAAGGGTCCAAAATAGCAGCAGCAATACATGCATCCGTCAACTGGAAACGATGGTCCAGATTTTTCAGGAGAATGTTGACTACTTTGTTAATAACTTCACACATATTCTCACGTTGGATTTGTTCTAAATTTCCCTTGATTTCCACATAGAACAAAATAAGTGAATTTAACGTAGGGTAACTGTTCCCTTGTACGTATTTGGTGAAAGTATTGAACACTTCGAGCACTTCGACGATTCGTCCTAGCAATGCAAGTTCTGAGCGTGATAAAATCAATTCATACGCTGCATGATGTTCAAGACATTTCTTGACGATAGCTGTAAAAATCCAAAAAAGAAAAAGAGTAAATTGTATTTGAAAATTTTCAAATGATGTTATGACGAAACCACACAATTTCCATATATGTACTCACCTGAATTATGAAAATGAGCATGACAGACTTTGTAAATGCAATTCCATCGAACTGAACTAATACTCTTCAAGCCATCCATTCCTGCTGGTGCCGCTGTCAAATCTTCGACGCTAAATCGCTCATCGGCTTCAATCGCTTCCTCAATCGCTGTTAATTCCTCAAGCAACTCAAAAATTTGCTTTTGTCGTTCATTTTTGGCCATTTTTGTTAACTGACCATAGCTGTATAGCAATGCTTTTTGGATAAGACGCAACTTTTTGATGATATTTTTCAAATCTTCGATTCCCTCGCCCTTTTGAATTAGGTCAAATTGAATGAGTCGGTTGATGGAATGTGCTATGCATTTAATTTTGACGAATCCCATGTCGTTTACCGTTCGATTGACATTGGCTGCCCCATCCACGACCGCAATTATTTCTTTGTCTCTGAGGCCATATTCATCCATCATTGCATTGAAGTTTTCTTCGATGCGTATCGATGTGTGTGGGTGTTCGAACATAGCTGTTTTCAATACACGGCTCATAAGTTTCCAACTATCGGTTACATAATGGCACGTATATGTCATGTATGAAATACGACGGTAATTGTCCGTCCACATATCAAATGCGACGCAACAGTGCTCTGAAAAATGGTCAAAATAGAAAAATGTTGAAAAAAATGAACACACATTCCATGTTTTGAATTCTATTGACTGAATCAATCAATTTGATTCGTCATTTTGTACTTACGTTGGGTTTCTTTCAAATGACCAATCAATTTTGTTTTCAAACAGTCAAACATGTCATCAAGGGCCATGTTTGCAATTGTTGTTCTCGACGGAATGTCACTCTTTTTCCTATTTAGTGAGGTGAAAAAATCCAGAAACCCCACTTTTTCGACCACATTGAATGGCAGCAAATCTCGACAAAGCCAAACCAAAATTCGTCTCGAGAACACAAACTTTTCATCGACTTTTCCCACTCCGTCTTTTTTCTTTTCTACGAATAATTCCGTCAGCTTCTTTTGCTTTTGATCGTTACGCTCCGACAAAATTTTGATGCGATGCTCGTGGGCTAAATGCTGTATGAGGACCGTCGCGCTGGTAGCACTTGCGTAGCTGTAAAAAATCAATCCATCTTAAATAGATTTGTTATCAAACATGCATTCGAATTCATTTCAAACCTTTTAATTGAGTTTTTTTGGAAGCACACTCTGCAAAAGATCCGATCTCTCGTCTTTGACTTTCTGTTTCGCGCACCAATACTGTATGTAGATTTTTGACGATTTGATAGATTGTTTCAAATAAATTGGTAATTTCAGTACGATCAAAAATCTACATACAGTATTGGTGCGCGAAACAGAAAGTCATGAATTTCCCGCACACTCATGCAATCAATAAGTCACACAATGAACATTCAGAAATCTTGAATAGTTTGTTTTTGGAAAATAGCTTAAGTTTTGAAACGATAAAGATTTATTGGACTTAAGATTTCCGAACGTTCAATGTATCAATTCTGATTCTTTGACTCGACTGACTCATTGCCTTCAAAATGGAGTAAGAATCTAGCTCGTTTCTTACGACTCATGAAGAGTGAGTCACATCAAGTTTGAATC
>NW_022596379.1:0-6346 GCF_009176505.1 Sitodiplosis mosellana | reverse complement strand
AGCAGTTTTGAACGATCCTGAGGATCCACCAAAACCCACTTCCAGAATTTTATTACCGTTAATGTTAGGTAACATGTTAATATTGTAACGGACGGATCAAGTAATAGCATAGCGGTGCACTGCCCATACAAACGTGCCGGGGTGCGTAGTGCTCTACGTCATGTAGTTTGCATAACGTAGTTAGGGCGTGTAGTATTATCGTTGCACCGCTATGAGTAATAGCTATTACAATTGTAACACATTACTGGTACAGCCAAATTTTGGCATTACAATTGTAATAGCATTACTTTGGCTCTTCGTTACAATAATAATGTGTTACGGCAAAATGTGAATCTGTAGTACTAGTTGGTACTATTTTTATCAATTAGAAGTTAAATCCAATTTGCTTTTCATCTAATTGGTATACAAAGTCACAAGCTAATTGGTACCATAAAGTTTTTTTTAATTAATAAAAATCATAGTACTAATTAGTTTTTCAAATTTCAAAAGAATGATTATTATCAAATATTAAATTTTTTTGTTACAGTTTAAGTACAACCTTTATGTTGAAGTCAAGAGAACTTTAGCAACATGTGTGGCTTAAAGTGGATGACATTAGTAATGAATTATACAATGAGCTTTTCAAACCAACATTGTTTAACGAAGACGTGAAAATTTTGACAACTGAGCAATACGTGCCGGCGTACCTCAGAAAATTTGAAAATAATGATAGTAAGTATAAAGTTAGGCATATTATCAGAAAAAATTATTTTTAATCATTATTTTGTGTAAATTTCCAGCTAGTGACCAAGTGCATAAGTATCTGCAACAAGATTGCATTGTAGTACGAAAAATTGAAATTTCAAAACAGACAAAAAAAACAAAAGAGATTAAAACTGAAAGTTAGTGTTGGCCGTCGAACACTTTCGAACACTTGTTCGACCGTTCGAAAGCATTTAAAAAATTGTTTTGTTCGTTCGTTCGTTCGAAAAGTTGAAAATTATTATTTTTGCTCGTTCGTTCGTTCGAAAAAAATGATAAAAAATGTGTACTTAAGCTTAAGTATGTACTTAAGCTTAAGTACAAAGTTTAATTAAGTACTTAACGGTAATAACCGGTAATAACTCCCATCATTTTAGTAATTACTTATTAATCGGTAATGAGATCGATAATAATTATTACCAGTGGTATTACTGAGTAAAAACACCGGTAATAACGTTATACCTTCAGTCTTACCCAAAGAAATCAAAATTGTATTTGCTTCCTATGTATTTCAAATGGAAAAAATCCGAACGGTCGAACATAGCAATTTCCGAACGAACGAACGAACAAATTTTTTTTATCATTATTTTCGAACGAACGAACGAGCAAAAATAATAATTTTCAACTTTTCGATCGAACGAACGAACAAAATAATTTTTTACAAAACTTTCGAACGAACGAAAGAACAAAACAATTTTTTCTTATATTGTCGAACGGTCGAACGAACATTCGAAGCCAACACTACTGAAAGTGTACTCCCAACATCTAATGAAAACGTATCGCTAGCAAGTTCTGATGAAAATGACAAACAAAAAAATGATGGCAACAAGTCCAAAGAGGTGATACCTGAAATAAATGACTTACCTGTTATGAACACTTCCAAGAATGAATCGGAGCAATTATCAGAAGAAGAAAAAAGTTGGATGCTGAAAAAGATCGTTCGATTTCTAGTTTGGAGGAAAAAGTTGTTCAACTACGAAAAACAGAAACCGATTTAAGAGCGTCTCTAACTGAAAAGAACAATGACGTTCAAAACCACTTTGAAAAGACAGCGAAATTACAAGCAAAAGTCAACTCAAAAATACAGAGACACATACGTGAGTGACCCTCAATTGGATTGTCTCCCTTTCAGTCGAACAAATAGAGAATGTTTCGAAAATTTGGTGAAATATGTACACGGAATCGACACCAACCCAGAAGGAATAAAAATCTTAGGGAAGGCTATCAAGAAATCCATAGAAAAAATTTTGGCCTACAAGAAGAACTCGGATAATTTAATGATTAAATGTAAGTATGATTAGAAAGTAACACTTATTACTACATACCAATATTCGATATTCATAGCATTTTATTTCTATCATGAACGTGTATATAGTTCGAGAAAAAAAAAAGAAAAATCGTCTAGTGTGGCGTACAAATTAAGATTATCAGAAGAGGTGAAAATGTGACTAGGTCATAACCAGTGGAGCATTAACTCGATAAAAGCAACCGTAGTGAAATTTTTGGAGACCAAATATACAGAAGAACATCTATCTATTTTGACAAAGTTGATTAGACATTGCACGCGGAAAAGCGAGACTGAAATTTTGGATCAATTAAAATTGTAGTGGAAAATGGTTTAAGGGGAGCGCGTTAGGCATTTGGCAAGGGGTTTTAGGATAAAAATGACAAAGACATTGGATTTATTTTATGAATTGATAAATTAACAGCGATTTATTTAAACGTCCCAATGATTTGATAGCCTAACTGCAACTCAACGCATTCTAATTAACATTATTATTACTCAATGAAGCAGCGGACTTGTCGGCACACTCGTGGATTGAGCGTTTCACTTGCTTTGGCGATTCGTGAGTTGCCGAAGCATCATATATGCAGTGCACTCGATATTTAACGTGAAAACCTATATTCGGTACATCGAAGTTGGCCGAGGTATGATTTCGTTTGCGCATCGCGTAAGCAATTCACTTGCGATATAACGTGAATCCCTATATACTATATATCGCAAGTGAATTGCTTACGCGCTACGCACAAACGAAATCATACCTCGGCCAACTTCGATGTACCGAATATAGGTTTTCACGTTAAATATCGAGTGCACTGCATATATGATGCTTCGGCAACTCACGAATCGCCAAAGCAAGTGATATGCTGAATCCACGAGTATGCCGACAAGTCCGCTGCTTCATTGAGTAGCTAGGTATGAATGAACGGTGTGAGTGAAACGTATGACTGGTAGCCTTTGGCTGAGTGAAAGCTCGTTGTTATGAGTGGAAGTGTGAATGTATGCGTGAGTGGAAGTAATGTATAGTGATAGGTGCGGGTGAAAGGCGAGACGCATGCATTAGCACTTCATCACCCCCCCGCCGTGATAAAATTGTCCCCAATTTTTTTTTTTATTTCACTCTTGTTCACACAGTCGAACGTTTTTCCCAATAAAGGTTTAATTACATACTCATGGAATCCGCAGATGTTTTTAGGACAATACAGGAAAAAAAATTAGCTTAACACCCTATTTTGGCAACAAGAATGAAATACACTCGAATTTTGACTTAAACTTATTACAACATTGCTTATAATTATCATTTATGTGTGCATTCTGAGTTTCGGCTCATTCTGATGAAAAAATACGTTTTAACAAGTTTTGGTGTAACACCCTAATAATAATTGCAAATTCGTGACTTCAAATATATTTTTTCTAAATCGGATTTTCCGACGGACAAAACTGCATCATTAGAATTTTTCTACGTGACCGTTTAGGAAAAAAGTTTGAAAAAATTTCAACAATGCACCCCAATTTCGAAAAATTTTGCATAATCTTTGCTGCTCAATTTCGGTCCTCTAACCGATGGCGCATTAAAAAACTTAACTTTTGAACCAAAAATTTTGATGACACCAGTGATGCCTTCAACCATGCTGACGAGCAGGACTAACTGCATAAGTTCATCAGCGAACAGCAAGGTTCTATTCTTACGAGAAACAAAAAGAACATGAAATGTTACGATCCTACCCAGAAACTTTGTTGAATAAATTGCAAAAAAAAATAACGTCACCGTTGTCTTTTCTGACTTGGTTTGACTTTGTTTTTCAGCTTTTGTTACAGCGGACATGAAATTTAGTGGTAAAAAAAAAACGTAAGTATTGATGAATGGTACAGGAAAGGTAATATTTTGTCTCCCGCGTCTTTTCCTCTGTTAACACACATGATTTTACAACCCCCCGTACATCGTTGCGCATATTTTGTTGTTTCTGTAACTTTCCATATTCCATGCTTTTGCTCGACCCCGAATTTTTACGTGTAAAATCATAGAAATCTTCGAATTCTTCAAATTGTGATAATTCGGTCATTTTAACAGCTAGCAGCACGACTCTTTGATCCAACTGCATGAATTTTCTTTCTTTTCAATATTCTCTGTGAAGACATTTTAGAATTTGTGTAAGTTCTATTTTAAAATTTAAATTTTTTCGTATGCTAAACCCTGAATTGGTTATTTCGCAAGTGGTGATTTTGGTGAACATGGCCAGTGGAAGTATTTCAGAGGCTGGGCATGATATCCGTGGAGGCGCCCGACACATTTTAACTAAAATTGATGGGAATTTGGGTGTGGTTTAGAAAAAGCTTATTGGAAAAAATCGTGCGTGGAGGTGCCAATTGAAAATTCATTTCCAATAGTAAGAAAAATGAGTGTGGTTGCGTATACTGAAAGCATTGTTTGAAAATTGGATTTTTTAACTTAGTTTTGAACTGAACATCTTTTCTCACTTGATTAAATTAATTTAATGAAATTTTTATGTTTAATTGATGCCAATTTTTTGTGACATATTTTCAAAATAATATGAATGATTTCTTTAGGCGATTGATGAGTGGAATTTCAACTTAGATGGAGATTGATTTTTTTTTTCGTTTTTTGTATGGTGACAATGCCAATATTTTGCAAAAGATTTACGTTTTCTTTGCCATATAACTAAATGTGCGAAGCTTAACTGATTTAATTCTTTTTCTTGATGCATTTTATGGCTTTCAAGAATAAACATTGAATAGAATAATTGGTTTTAACTAACAAATGAATTTTTTACAGAGCTTCAAAATTGCTACTGCATAACCGTGTAATTTGTGCCGACGGCACTTTGTTGCATTACTTCTTTGAACTTTTCTTCCCAATTTTATGATTCAACTGGGATTTGTTTTGAACGCTTAACTAGAATTACTTAATTTAAACAGATTTTTTTTTTTTTTTTTTTTGTTTTTCTTGTTACTTATGTATGACGATCGTGGCCGATTGATTGATTTAATTGAGAAAACTGGTTCGGCTCACGATATTGAACTTATAGCGAATGAGTTGCGTTTTAAATTTATCTACTTTTCCTCCTCGTCAAACTCGTTTCGATTACGGCGCGATGGGTACGGTGTGGCTTTTGCTCTACGGCTTGGTCCCGTTTCGATGTCATTCAACGGTAATCGATCAATGGCATTGTGACTTACTCCACTTGTTAATAGACCTGCTGTGGTGAAAGCTGCTGAGAAAAAATTGAATTTTTTGAATATTATGAATGATGCTATTGCGAGAATTATTGTGATGATGCCAAAAGTTGAAGCTGAAGATACGATCGAGTTGAATTTCGAATCGTAAATTAGCTTTTCGGTTTTGAATGAATGCTTAGCTGCTTCTGCCAAAGTGTTGGACTGCTTGATGATGTTCTCCATTTCTTCTTCGTTCTGGATAAACAGTTGTTCGTGTTCAGGCATCAGTACAGGTGTAGATTTAAGAAAAGCGATCTTGATTAGTTCTTCGGCTACACCTCTTGTCGATGTGATTTCAGGAATTATAGTTTCGGTCTGGTTAAGGACAAATGTACGGTGTGGTTTGATGATAAACGCAGATGATTTGACCGAACATTGTGCACTTAACTTGATGATGTTTCGTCCCTCTGCTTGGATCAATTTTCCTGTTTTGTCATTGCAAATTTCCCATAATGTGATTGGCGATTTTGATGCGAAAAAATAGCTTTCGTGTTCCACAATGGTGATGATAATGTCATTCTCAATTAACGGTGAAAAATTACATGTTGTTAACGCTGTTTGTAAACTATTTTCTGACAAAATTTTCCATGCACATACGTTCTCACTTTTCAATTGGACGGTTGCTGCTGGACTGAACAAATAAACATTCTCATTTATTCTCCTGCTGGGACTCATCTCTTTCTTGGATAGAGGAATGAATTGAGTTTGGATTGAATTTAGTAAGAAGTATGGGTTTGGTACATTAGCAATGATGCGACCCGAAGGTGTTTGGATTGGAATTGGCGTCGCTTTAAACAATGTGAATTGGTCACTTTCAGCGATGGGAATCGTTATTTCTGTTATCAATAATTCGTCGATCAACATTGATTTTACTGATGCATGTTTGAAAACGTGAAGTGGCTCTTCAGATAAAACTTCAATTGGAAGGTGCTGTCCATTTCTAAGCGTAGCTGCCAATTTTACAATATCTTCAGAAAGTTGTGTAAGTGAAATAAAATCTGGTATGTGGTTGTCCTTTGCTGAGCTGAGAGCCACTCTGAAGTGCTGGAAAAGTTGAAAGTGTTCGCTTACTTCAGATGATGCTAG
>NW_022596378.1:0-3743 GCF_009176505.1 Sitodiplosis mosellana | reverse complement strand
CAGCATCACCGGTGTGGACGTGTTGGCCGGTTGGAAGAAGAGCAGCGCTGGCAACAGCCAAGAAAGCGACGAGAACAATGACGAATTTCATTTTGAAGTTTATTTGTTTGGCTTGATTAGTCCACGAAAGCAACTGAATGGCTTCTGATAATTTAGCCAAGCGATCGCGCTTTATTTATACTGAGTTCGTGACCACCCTCCATTTGTATGTCATCCTTTTTTGGCATTTTTTCCACTTTCCAGTTTTTTTTCTCCTTCGATGCGATACGATACGATCAATAAATATCAAGCTAGAAAGATCATACATTGTGTGGGGTTACATATATACATAATGAATGCAAACCAACTCATTTCAATATTTTTTATATTTGTCATATATTTAATCGTATTTCGAGTCTTTTTTGCGATATCGAGAATTTGTTCATTCTGACGATTTTGGTTTATATTAGTTGAGCACAGCTGGTTGGAGTCGTATAGATTTTTTGCTATGATAAATTGGTTGGTGAATGAATTAAGTTTATGGCATTGCCTTTCAGCCGGTAGATACAGATAGATTGTAGGCAAAAGCATCAGCCGCATTTTCACGATATGTTTTGTTCATTCTAAAACATTTGGCTAATACCGTTTAAGCAGCGCCTCTTTAATATCGAGTGATGGTGATTTGGTTCTGTGTTCTAGGTTCTAGACTCCTCATTTATTGTTTTGTTGGTGATGATGCTGTTTAATCATTTAATTTCCACTTTTTTAATTCATTTTATCCACCACTTTTTTAAAACAAAATTTTCAATTTAAAGGATATCCTATCCTCCGTGCTCTAGTTTGTTTAGAATTGAAATTCATTCCGTTTGAGAGCTACTTCAAATGTTGACTTAGACAATAGTCAAAACAGTTATAAATTACTTTTAGTTCAGTTAAGTTTAGCAATATTCTAATTAGGCAACTACGCCACAGATACTTCATCACTATCTCTTCTTCGTAATAAGAATTATGGCTTTTTCTTATTTCCTCCCAATTTAGAATAGTGCGATCATTGCTCATCCACTAATAATTACTTTTTCGCATATATCCGTTATGAAAAGTATTGGTTTTTGATGACATCTTCTCACGCCGACCACTAATAAGTCGTGTATCTCAACTATTTTTTTTTTTCAATCATAAGAACTTGAATTTTGACGATGAGTTCAATTCTAGCTTCATCATTATTATGTCGATAAGAGATCAAAGAATGTGGCTGTACTTGGTGATGATTTCAATTTGCGATATTTTACACTTCGAATTGGGTATTTGTTCTACGCACTCGAATATGAAACTTTTTTTGTGGTTGCTTTTGCAACGCATAGGGAAAAGTTTGGATTACGTATGTAATTGGGTTTATTTGTTTTAGAATAATTTCACATAATTCTAGCTCAGAGATTATATTTTTGCTGCTCGGTAGGCCTGAGCTGAGCTGAGTTTGCTGACTCAGGCGCCTGAAGCATCATTTCAATGCGTTTACGGTACCACCATTAACGTATTAAATTAACGGTTCAGGCGTCTGAGTCAGCTAATTGAGCTCAGGCCTGCTCAGCAGTTAAAAATACACCCTGTGGTTTGATTCTCATGTTCAGGGTATAAATTTATTCATTGATTAATGACGAACCATATTTAGTAGATGGAAAACAAAATGCCTTATAAGAATATATTGAAAACTGCGAGCAAACAAAAAAGGCCATTGCGTCTCGAATATGATCGTTTGGTTAAGGATAAAATTTAGTCTGGCCCGAACCGCCAATTTGATTGTAGACTATTTTAACGCATGCTAGCTGCACTTCGACATCTTCTAACGCTTATGTTTACATATCATGTTATGTCAATTATATTTACTGATCGAAATATTCAAGGTTTTGATGTCCAGTTTCTATAACAGCCCGTGAATGTCAACCACACTTAAAAATAAGCGTCTGCACTTTAATCTGCGCTTATTCATATACTCTGTACATTGATTGTTCACACACAACCGAACTAACGCATATCCTCTTTGTATCGTTCGCAGCAACGAAGACGGTGGACAGTGGACAATACACAACACCATTATGATCTAGTGGCCATTGCTTTCGTTATAATGCTTTTATTTTCCACTGTCTTCGTTGCTGCGAATGAAACAAAGAGGATGTGCGTTAGTTCGGTTGTGTGTAAACAATCAACGTACAGAGTATATGAATAAGCGCAGATTTAAGTGCAGACGCTTATTTTTGAGTGTGGTTGGCATTCCCGGAAGTTTATATAAATGTCGTGTTGAAAGTTCGGCAAGTCGCTAAACATAAACCTACACTGTCTGTTGTATTGCTTGATCGAAACCGTTCAAATTTAAGATGAATAATATAAATAAATCAATCTTTTAAAAGGTAACCTTAATATTTAGTGAGATATCTTATTGAGTCAAAGCAGTTGACGGTGTGCGAATAAAGTGTACCATATTCATCATCAGCATCGTTTTCCATCGTTGATGGCTGCTTAACCTTCTGCTATTTCTTCTTTTTTCAACTTTTCAATCATTTACCAATAGATATGAATATTGATGTAAGTCATATCGTCATCATACAGGCTTATACACGAATGCATGATATTACTCTTCTTGCATTGGCCCCAGCAGTCGAGATCATTTGGAGCGTTTCATTGACATTCTATTAAATCCACGATACAGCTCAATTGATTTAGATGGATAATTCAGAGTACCTTCTTTGAAGTGTCATAATTGATTCCCGGAACAAAGTTTGATACCTAAACCAAGCAGTGCTGCTCTTTTTTGGCGTAAATGCAAAAATTTACACAAGTGGAAATGCCATTAAATAATTGTGTAATTTAGAACAAAATTTGGACCGTTCAATGTGCATCTTACCTATGGTTTTAAATTAAAGACTATCCCGTAGGCAAAGTCAGGCCTGCTCAGGTATATTGTGCATTACAAAAGAGCGCTGAATTCAAAATCAAATACAAAATTTCAAATTTACACAATACACGATTAGCGGTCAACCTATTTACTTAAGTTGACGTTTATCTGTTGAAATCAATAAATTATTTCAAAACTTGATCACCGCTTGAAGACATACTCAACTTATTCAAAAATATAGTTTGTGAAGCATACAATACTCTCAAATCCACCCATAAATTTCTTCGACAATTTTTTCCGTAATCCGATTGCACTGATCGCTGCGAAAGAAAACGTTTTGCGAATAAAAGAACATGTTTTTGTTTTTTTAGATTTTTTTTCTTCATTATCTAATGTTCAAGACAAGTCAACATGTGATGTTATTTGTATTTGGTGTCTTTTCTATCTCTGATCGTAGATATGCTTATGCAACTGGGGCGACTGGTAAGTGAGCGCCTTGTGGTTGGAAACCGTTTTCATCAGCAACGTAGTTGACGGTGTATTGTTGTCCGTCTGGGCCGGTGTATGAGAATGAACCTTGAACAGCGATGAAGGCTGATGGATCTTCAGCTGATTTTGGTGCTGGGTTTGGTTTCAATTGTCCTTGTTCTTGGGCTGAGATTCCGTTTGAGGTCTTTGATCTATGTGCAGCAAAGAAAGCGAAAACAAAAAGTTGATTAGCCCATGTTTAGTGGGAAAAACCATTCTTGATATCACCGAACGATAAGAAATAAAAAGAGTATATAATTCGTTTCACTTTTCTCGATATATCCGTATTGAAACTGTCCCATCGTACGTGAGAAAAGTGGAGAAATTTGAATGTTGAATTAGTTCG
>NW_022596377.1:0-14976 GCF_009176505.1 Sitodiplosis mosellana | reverse complement strand
CGATGTATAATAAAGAGAGATTCATTCTATTCGCACACTCTGAACGATAAGCATCTTTTCATTCCGCTTTACAAGTACATTACAAATTGGCGACAAAAGGGCAACTCAAAGTATTACTGCGAGAAAAGATCTCAGCGAATTCACCGTAAATTTTTTTTACATCGAAAAAGTACTTGGAAAAGCTAAGCGAAAATCGTATTACGATCAGTTTTATTTAAACTAAATTTTTTTTTGCAAAGCAAATCAGAGAAACAAAACTTAACACGTAGTTTCACGTTTTCGCGAATATTATCGAAATGCCGGAAGAAAAAAATACCGTAATCCAATCGACGACCATCGGAGAGTTCAACGCAGGTGAAGACAAATGGAAAATTTGGAAAGAGCGTTTGGACATCCATTTCACTGAAATCAATTGCACCAAAGATGATGCCAAAAAGGCGGTTTTATTGAAATCGATCGGATCATCAGCGTACGAGTTACTGAGCAGCCTGTGTGATCCAGAGCAGCCGATAAAGAAAGATTATGCAGATTTGTGCGCAATTATGGATGAGCATTACACACCGCCGACCATTGTGTATCACGAGAGGAAAATTTTCCACGATGCCGTACGTAATGAAACTGAGAGCGTCTCGTCATGGTATGCACGCATCAAGAAGTTGGCATTGCAATGCAAATTTGGAGGTGATTTGGAGGTTATGGTCAAAGACAAGTTCATCACACAATTGCCTGAGAAAATGTTTACACGGTTGTGTAAGGAGGATGAGAAGCTAACACTGGCAAACGCTCGTGTTTGAGACGAAATTTGCGTTGAGAAACGAGAGCATGGATTCCGATGTTAACCTAATTCGATCACAACGTGGTCAGAAGTACCGTAATTCACGCACCAACAACAAACAACATGGGACTGCACACGATTCAAAGCAACCGCATGGCAAGAAAACTGTTTGTTCCCGCTATGGATGTAAGACACATGAGGCCAATTCCTGTCCATACAAAGACGTCACGTGCCATTCCTGTTCAAAAAAGGGTCATTTAAGCAGTGTTTGCCGCTCCAAAGATAACAATAAGAGAAATTTTAATTTCATTATTTCAGATTCTGATTCTATTTTTGATTCTAATACTATTTTAAATTCTATTTTTGATGGTGATTTGTTCAATTTTTCTTTATACAGTATGACCGATGACAAATCAAGCGAAGTGTATTGGTTGAAAGTCACGATTGGAGGCACTCTGATGGACATTGCATGTGACACGGGGGCACCGCGCACATTTGTACCAAAAGCATTCTACGAGAAGCATTTATCACAGTTTCCGCTCGCGAAGTGTAAAATACCGTACAGTAATTATGGTGGAATAAGAATCAATTTAATTGGTGAGTGTTCAGCAAGTATTAGTTATCGTGGGACCACTAAATGTATTACAGTTATTGTGACCGACGCGAATGCACCACCATTATTGGGTAGAAATTTTCTACGTTCATTTAAATTCTTGTTAATTCAAGCGGAAAATCATGATGGTTATGTTCACTCAATTGAATCAAGTGATACTCAGAACATTCCAATAATTGTTGATCAAATTAAAAATAAATTTTCGGATCTTTTTGAAGGCCAATTAGGCCAATATAACGTTTGTGAGGTTCCTTTGCAAATAGATAGTAACGCCAAACCGATATTTTGTAAACCTAGGTCAGTTCCACTGGCTTGGAAAACTGAAATAGAACAAAATCTACGTGATTTAGTTCAAAAAGACGTTCTTGAACAAGTCGAGACTTCGAAATGGGGGACACCATTGGTACCCGTTCCTAAACCAGATGGCAAATTGCGTGTTTTTAGTGATTATAAAACGACAATCAACAAGTTTCTTGTTGACGTTAAATATCCATTACCTCTCATTGATGAGATCTTCACGTCGTTGCAAGGTGGAGAATTATTTAGTAAATTAGACATGTGTGCAGCATACAATCAATTGTGTTTAGATGAAGAATCCCAACAGTTGTGCACTTGGAGCACTCACATTGGTACCTTCAAAATGAAACGCTTACCTTTCGGCAAGCCAGCTGCTGCAATTTTTCAAATGCACATGGAACATTTATTAAGAGGTATTGAAGGTGAGGTTGTGTATCAAGAAGATATCACAGTTACTGGAAAAACTTTCAAAGACCATCTACTCAATTTAAAGTCAGTCTTGAAGAAAATGTCCGAAACCGGTTTGAGATTAAATGTAAATAAATGCATCTTCTTCCAAAGGAAAATTTCTTATCTTGGTTTTACCATAGATAAAAATGGTCTACATAAAAATGAAGATCGATTTTCATCTGTTTTAGATGCACCCGTTCCAAAAGACATTCATGAGTAAAGAGCATTTATTGGCATGGCAAATTATTATTCACGTTTTATCAAGGATTTTGCCGGTAAAATGAAACCATTGTATCTTTTGCTTCGAAAGGATGTTCAATACAATTGGGACAAAGACTGTCAAAGAGCATATGATTTGATAAAGCAAGAATTTTCTTCTGAGCAGGTAATGACTCATTTCAATACGAAACTACCGATATTTCTCACGACAGATGCATGCAATACTTCGGTAGCTAGAGTCTTATCACTAAGCCATAATATTTTCAGTCACTAAGTTAAGACAATATTTATTGGGAAATTTTTTCAAAATTTCCACTGATCACAAGCCGTTATTAACGATTTTTGGTGAAAATCATGGATTACCTTTGATGGCCGCAGCTCGCGTGCAGCGATGGGCTCTCATACTGAGTGGTTTTAATTATCAAATCAAATACGTAAAAGGTGTTGATAATGAAGCCGACAATTGGTCACGCATACCTCAGTTATCATACATTTATGAGTGTTATGATGCAAATTACGTAAACATGATTGAAAAAGACAATGCATTACGAATCAATTTTAAAAATATTTCTGTCAAAACACGTCGTGATCCAATTCTTGGCAAACTGGTGCAAGCCATTGAGAACGGCAAGGTTGACAAGTTGGATTCAAACTTTGAAGCGTTCAAAAGCAAATCGCTCGAACTCACTGTACAATACGGATGTGTTATGTGGGGTTTTCGAACGGTTGTTCCAGTTAAGTTGCGACAATACATTCTTAACGAATTACATGCGTCACATATGGGAGTTGTCAAAACGAAGTCGTTGGCACGATCCTATGTACGGTGGCCGAAAATTGATTCTGATATCGAAAATTTAATTAAAAAATGCATTCCATGTCAACAATTGCAGGCAAGTCCACCTAAAGCAGAGCTCATTCCGTGGAAACCAACAGACTCAGTTTGGAGTCGAATTCACGTTGACTTTGCTGGACCAAAATTCAACAATTATTTTTTAATTGTTATTGATTCTCACACCAAATGGGTTGAAGTTTTCAAAACGAAAACAATCACGTCTGCATTCACCATTAGTAAATTGCGTGATCTATTTAGTCGCTATGGAATTCCAGACAGGATTGTGAGCGACAATGGAACTCAACTCACATCGTCTGAGTTCAATGACTTCACTACCCGAAACAACATTAAACACACTTTCACTTCACCAGGTCATCCAGCAACGAATGGCCAAGCTGAAAATTTTGTGAAAACGTTAAAGAAGTCATTTATTGCTAGTGTAAATAGTGCAAACATGAACAATAAATCACGTGATTTAGATGTTATCATAATTCGGATTTTGCTTGACTATCGGAATACCATTCACTGTACAACGGACGAAACACCCGCACTCTTTTCCTGCCAAACCTCAATCAAAACCCACAATATATTCAGCCAGAGCTTGGCGGTGTTCAATAAAATAAAATAAAATAAAAATAAAATTATTTTTTGGGCGCACTTTACGCACACGCTTCAGTAATTTGCGACCACCCACTGTAAGTGAAGTAATCGAGAACAAGCAAGAAATACAAAAGAAGAATTCTCATGGCAAACGTAACATAAATTTAAAAAAAAGTCAAAATGTCATGATTAGGAATTATAAAGATCCAAACAATCCTTCATGGTCGCAAGCAACAATAAAACATAAAGTTGGTCCACGTGCGTATACTTGTGTCTACACACACAATAAAAAAGAAATAAATCGTCATTTGGATCAGATTCGTGATCAAACCGTTGAATTAGATGACTCCTTGTATCACGAAGCCAACGCATCGACTGCAAGTGAACAAAACGCGACTGTGATCAGTGTTTCGGATGAATCAATGGAAAATGTAATGCAAATACCCTCGTCATCAGGCAACAATTTAAGAGCTGAAGATCCAGACTGGATTCCAAATACAAACCGAGCTGATTCTGATTCGGCAACTGATGAAGAGGAAATGAGCGATCAAGATAATCGTAGGGGAAAGAGAGGGCTGCGTTCACGCAAAAATGGCAAAGCCGTCAAAAATACCAAATGATTATTTGTTTACCACAGATATGTGAATACTTTCATTGAATGCAATTCTATTTTAAATTCCATACTTTAGACTAAATTCATTGTTTAAATTATAGCATTCACATTCATCATAACATTCATTTTCTCTTGCGATGTAAATAAAGAAAGCATATTATATTTATTGTAAAAACAACTTTAGGAGGAGCGTGTTGTATATAAGTCAAACAAATGTATTCCACTACTGCATTAGACAAACAAATGACAAGCACGCTAACACCAACTTCATTTCATACGATGTATAATAAAGAGAGATTCATTCTATTCGCACACTCTGAACGACAAGCATCTTTTCATTCCGCTTTACATTACAGCTCTGATGAAGTACTAAGACTTTGCTTCAGTGATCAATGCTTTATTTGCAACGGCTGAGAACTTATAGGCTTAGATATTGAAAAATTTGCAAAATTCACACCTGTCAAAAAATAACGGTAAATCATAAAATTGCAAATCGCACCCGAGAAATGAAATGTAGTGACCATATGCAATCCACAGCGAAAAGAAAATAAAAAAATATTCATATTCCAAAAAGTTCTGTAAAGTAAAGTTAAGCCTTTAGTACACTTTAGAACAGATTAGTACATTCTAGTACTGTGCGCTGCACAGCTCTGGTTAAGTGCTATAACTTTGCACCAGAGACCAGTCCTTTATTTGCAACGGCTGAGGATTTATAGGCAGAGATTTTGAAAAAAATGTGAAAGTTGCACACATAAAACGGTAAAAAATAACGGTAAAATAGATAGTTGCAAATGTTAGTACTGAAATGAAATGTACCTAAGCTACCCTCAGCATACAAAAAAACGAAAAAATATTCATACTCCTAGAAGCTACGTGAAGTAAAAGTTCTGGTTTGCCATTAATTTTCATCAATACCTATATTCAGAGTTTGACTCAGGCGACAGATATATGCTTTAGCATAGAAAAAATATCCGCATATTTTTTGGTTTGTCCACTCTCAGTATATAACGGCACCCAGCTTCATCGAGTATCAGCATGCACAGGCACACTAAACGTGGCAGTATAGGGCGGTTTGTTTACGAAGAAAAAAATTGTTTATAAACAAAATCTACCAGAACTATACAGCGCAAAACCTTAACATAGGACAGAATTGCTGCCGTTTAAATACATTGCGCCGTACAGCTCTGGAAGATTTTGTTTATAAACAATTTTTTTTCTTTGTGAACAAACCGTTCTATAATCTATATTACTACGTTCAGTGTGCGTGCTGATACTCGATGAAGCTGGGTGCCGTTATATACTGAGAGTGGACAAACCAAAAAATATGCGGATATTTTTTCTATGCTAAAGCTTATATCTGTCGCCTGAGTCAAACTCTGCCTATATTTTTACGAAAGGGGGGACCTAGGGGGTTACGATATACTTTTTTGGAAAGGTATTGACGAAAACTATAGTTTAGTTCAAAGAAATAATTCCCTATCTACGTACCAATAGGTACGGAGCAATGACCTTTGGCAGCCACATGAGATTTTTACATCCTCCCACTATATAAGTCGATTTGGGTGGATCTGGGGAGAGCGGCACCTATATTATACTGTTTTGGAAAGGTGGCGACATAAGCTATTTTTTGCAATATTGGCGGTTGATTTCTTGAATACTACTGTGTCCAAAAAGTAAGGTGACATTGCATTTATTTTGAAAATTCTTTATTTATTCTTCCAAATCAATTTCATCGCCTTCAAAGTAATCCCCTCCCGATACAATGCACTTATGCCAACGGATTTTCCAATCTTCGAAACAGTTGAAAAAGTCGACTTCAGGGATGGCCCTCAGCTCCGTCTTCGCTGCGGCTTCAATCTGCTCTATCGTCTCAAAACGGTGTCCCCGGAGCGGTCTTTTGAGCTTGTTGAACAGCCAGAAGTCGCACGGTGCCAAATCAGGTGAATACGGTGGTTGTGGAACGATATGAGTCGAGTTTTTGGCGAAATGTTCACGAAGAATGATCGCATTGTGAGACGATGCATTATCATGGTGCAAAAACCAAGAGTTGTCTTTCCACAATTCCGGCCTCTTTTGGCGGATAGCGTTACGCAAACGACGCATAACACTCAAATAATATTCCTTGTTGACTGTTTGACCCGGGGGAAGGAACTCATAATGCACAACACCCCGATAATCGAAGAAAACAGTCAACATGACCTTGATTTTTGAGCGACTTTGGCGCGGTTTTTTTGGTCTCGGCTCACCTTTGGCACGATATTCGCTCGATTGGTCGGTTGTTTCCGGGTCGTAAGCATAGATCCAAGTCTCGTCTCCAGTGATCATGCATTTCGTCTTGTCAATGTAGTCAGAAAGCATTGTTTCACACACGTCAACTCGACACCTTTTTTCCAAAAAATTCAATGATTTCGGTACCAGTCGAGATTTGACGCGTTTGAGGCCCAAAACATCCTTCAAAATGGTATTGACTGAGCCTTTCGATATGCCAATATCATCACCAAGGTCTCTAATCGTTAATCGACGGTTTTCCAACACCAAATCTTTAATTTTTTGGACGTGAGCTTCGTCGGTTGAGGTTGATGGTCGCCCAGCACGCTCTTCGTCTTCGACACATTCACGGCCTGCTTGGAACTCACTATACCACTTGTAAACATTTTTTTTCGACATAGCCTCATCACCAAAGGCTTTCTGCACCATCCTCAACGAATCCGCAGCAGAAAATTGATTCCGCAAACAAAATTTAATGCAAATTCTTTGATCAACAAATTTCGACATCGCAAAAAACGAGAAATTCACTTTTAGCAGTCCACAAAACGAAGCGTATCTCAAACACTAATGAATATTTTGACGTGTAATTTGGCAGGGATGTCAAAGACAGTCCTACCAACCTAAAAATAAAAGGATTTTTTCAAATTCCCCAGCGCGCTAAATTTTAAATGCAATGTCACCTTACTTTTTGGACACAGTAGTAAATACACATGTGTGTATGTTTGTACACAAGTGAATAAGGAAGGAGAACTAGAGTTGTAGGAAGTTTTTCACCAGGGAGGTAGTGGAGATGGTCTGCGCAATGCGTAGTGTTGCACCATTAATAGTTACGATAATAGATTGTACTATAATACCAAGATCGCTTAATGAACGAAGAAAAATGACACGCAGCCCTCTAGGCGAGGGACACTCAAAACAGTCATTGTACATTTATTGAGCGGGCACTATCGATGCGTTCATTTGTGTGAGTTCGATTGTGTAAACGACAATGTTCGTGTTCAATATGTGTACGATGACAGCTTCGAGCATTCCATGCGTAGAGGCGTCTTGGCGTCTTACGTAAAATCTTTCTCATGTATTTGTATACGAAGAAAGCGACCTTGATAATACAATTCTTATTATGTGGAGCAAAAGAGTTCTTGAGCATTGAATAGATGATAGCTGATCGGGATACTATTTTTCGGTAGAGCTGATAACAAAATCAGATTTTGACACAGTATCAAAAGATATATTCTTTATCTCGGTATGTAGAAGAAAAATAGTATTTTTCTTCTAAATAAAGTATAAACTTGTATAATGTATTTAATTATTATTCTTAAATTGATCTTTGATCCATCTTTGAAAATCATAACGAAAACTAATAAATGCAAGAGTAAATCAAATCAACATGATTCTAAATGCATCCATTTTCTGATAATCGAATTTCACAGAATACATATTTTCCAAAAAAGATTTATTATTTATATTTATATTATTATTATATTTATGACATTTCGTTTCATTGATGTGATGATTTTGTACAAAAAATAGTGTAAGATTTCATACTTTTTCTCGTGAATATATTTTTATATCAACGTCAACACAGTTAATCGAAATGCTAACTTAAGTGTAATCAATTTTTCATGATATAATACATTTGTTAAAAAAGATATAAATACACTCGCTATTAATTGGTATATTCGTTGATTTTCGAAAATTGTAAGCGCATTTTAAATTAATTGAAATAAAAGTGTTTTTCTGTGTATTTCTTGTTTGGTATTGGTTACCTTTGAGAACTGTCCAGAGGTTAAACAAAGTTTTCGTTAAAAATGAAATGCAATTTTCGTTCATTCATTTTAGCTAAATTTGTCATTCAATTTTCCATCAGATCGAAGAAACTAATCAGTGCGAAATTCGTGGTACTTACGAATATTTATACTGACCACCATACTTCAAGCAATAGAGATCAATTAACTGAAAATTGCTTCGAACTACAAATGAATATTTGTGGATTCATTCAATCAATATATCGGAAACGACCGATCGAACGTGTTTTCACCTTTTAAAATGAATATTTCGATTTTTATCGGAATATTTCTAGTTTTATCCCTTATAAAACCTATGTATAGATAGAAATTCCAATCCATTTACAAATTCATTCATTTTTCTCAAATAGGGTTTCCATTTGTCTGATATCATATTGAACAATAAAAGTCGCCAAAATGAGGAAAAAAGAATAAAAATCCGAACAAATTACCCATTCCTTCTTCTCGCTCTTCTCTTTTGTTGTGATTCCAAAAGGTCCAATTTTCAATTTCCCTGGGTGCAGCTCATTACAATAATATTCCAAATTTTGATATACCATTCCATCGGTATCACACCTTGGTGTGCCGCTGTGCATGAAGTACTATTTGATTTTTTTTTTCTTAATTTTCTATTACCAGAACAAAAAATAATAGAAGCCCGATGGAAATGTGAATCGAAGACCGCCACACTGGAAAAGGAAAATAAATCATAATGTATATAATGTTTTCATATTATGTACCACATAAAAATGGAAAGAGAAACATCGGTACAAAAATAAAACGTTCAACATTTCACAAAATCTAATGATTGAAACATAACCTGACTATTTCTAAATACTATTGAACGTTTATTTGTCATGACAAGGGTTCATAACAATCATCTTTTTATATTTCACCCCATATCACCCCAAGGGGGTACCCAGGTGGTAGTCTGGAGGGCCAAGAAGAAGCTCCTCCTCACCAAATTTCCAACGCCGATCTAAACTTCCCGATTGGTTAACAAACAAAAAAGATATGGCCATCGGCAATTTGACCTTGGTTTTCTATGAAAGTATCGTTTTCTGCGTATGTCTGTCCGTAGTTTTTTGGACCCCCAAGGATTCCAATACCCTTATGCCTAAATTGTAGCTCGTGTCGGGGCACGTCAAAATCCGTTCTCAAACTGAGATTTGCATTACAGGATAATTTGCTATAGCTCCGCAAACCTGCATGTATACGATTTTTTTGAAGTATTTATTTCGCACACTAGATCAACTCAGACACCCATCGGGCAAAGTCAGCTCGTAATTATTCGAGAAGACCTTCAAAAAGTTCCATACACACATGCCAATGTTTATGTGATATAAGAGAAAAAAGTCGATTTTTATGAAAAATCGACTCCCTTAAATTTCACACCAAATGCGATTACTCAAAAATCAGCCCAATAACATTTTACAAAAAACTGAGCGTTTGTAGCCGGCCACCATACCAACAAAATGGCATATGCCATATATCCGGGAAAAATCGTATTTCGAAGTTCTGGGCATCGGCGATTCATCAATGAACGGAATTTGTACGAAGAGTCGCATTCCACGATGAAATTAGTGCCAAGAATACGCATCGACTGGCTGTAAAGGCTCACAAAAGACCATATCCGCTCAATTTTTGACAAAAATCGATTAAAAGTGGTTGAAATGTGATCTGAAGCCATTTCATGGTCAAAAAATAAGTCGGATTGAAGTGAATTTTTCGACTTGCTCTACACAGAATCGCAAACCGGGATAAACCATGGTGCTGACATCTACTTTTGCGATAAATTCTATCGCATTTGTGTATGTCAACACCATTAAATGTATTGTTTATCCCGGTTTGCGATATGGTTTAACGAAATGTCAAAAATTTCTTTTCTGTGTGTATTTTAATTTCACTGAAAATGATATTTTTGTTCGGAAAACACGTGAAATACACCTCTGACGTCGTTTTGGTCTTGAAAAAATGATATTTTTTCGTAAAAATAATGGGAGTCTACCAACACCTAAATACCCACTTCGTTGTCATTTTGGTCATAAATCGGCATTTTTACAACTGAATGTATGAAATTGAACTTTTGTTCGGAGGATACATAAAAATGCATTTCCTAGAGCTTTAGTTGTTGGAAATTAATATTTTCCAATGAAATAATGAGAGTCCACATTCATTTTAACTCTTTTCCTGGCTATTTTGAAATTTAATCACATTTTACCGCATTTTATAATGTGCAATTAGAGGAAAATGGAACTTTTTCAATGGTAGTGGAAATTAGATAGTGCAATCTCCAGAATTTGTGAAATTTATAGAAGTAAAGTAATAAGTAATATATTACTATTTCCTATTACTATTACAGGCTATTACAGTAATGGCTATTACATTTATCCTATTACTTTCCCTATTACTTTTGTAAAGGGTTAACCTATTACTTCTACTATTACTATTACATGTAATAGGAAAAGTAATAGTAATAGGTTCATCCTATTACAAAAGTAATAGGAAAAGTAATAGGATAAATGTAATAGCCATTACTGTAATAGCCTGTAATAGTAATAGTAATAGGAAATAGTAATGCCTATTACTTTCCTATTATTTTTTCAAATTTTTTTTTCCAAAGTTTCATATAAATTTTTTTTTTTTTACGCCAGACGCATTTTTTATGAGAAAAAATGAGTCTGCCAAAAAAATCTAAATTTTTTACATGAAACTTTCCGATTTTTTTTAAAGAAAAAGTTTCATGTAAAAAATTTCGATTTTTTCGGCAGACTCATTTTTTCTCATAAAAAATGCGTCTGGCGTAAAAAAAAATTTTTTGTATGAAACTTTGGAAAAAATTTTTTTTGAAAAAATAAAAGGAAAGTAATAGGCATTACTATTACTATTATTATTACAGGCTATTACAGTAATAGGCTATTACATTTATCCTATTACTTTTCCTATTACTTTTGTAATAGGATGAACCTATTACTATTACTTTTCCTATTACATGTAATAGTAATAGTAATAGGTAATTTTTTTTACAAAAGTAATAGGAAAGTAATAGTAATAGGTGATCCTATTACAAAAGTAATAGTAATAGTAATAGGTAATAGGCATTACAATTTTTTACTTCTAAAGTGAAATTAGAATGTGAATGTGTTAACCAGTCGTGACGCGATATTTTTACTTCTACATGGCAAAATGCTCAAAAGTTTTGGAACAAAATTCAAAAGTCGTGACGCGATATTTTTCCTTATTGTGAATTAATTTTTACAATAGTGAATGCGAAAAACACTTTTGAACTTCGTATCCAGAGGTAATGCAGCGTCAAAGCGTCACTCAAAATGATATCATTCTTTTTGAGTAGTAAATCCACGCACATGAGCGTCACTCCATTTTAACCTCGTCTAGAGGTTTTTCATCTGATTTAGATGAAACGGACAGCATTTGTCCGTTTGGTATTGTTTTTTGTCGATTTTCCGTTTGCCACCTTTAGGTGTATATGTGAGAAAACAGGTCAAAAATGGTCGTTTTACGTACGGCACTATCGACCACTAAATTTCAACATTTTTCCAAACTGAAAATGGGATTCAGCTAGTTTTGACCCCAATTCAATTATTTATTGGACGCATAGACCTTACTATGATAAATCAGTTTAGACCACCTAAAAAATGCATTCTACACCTTTGCTAACTCTTCACAAAAAAATTGCATACCATAATATTTACTAGAATGGCGGAAAATTGAACTGTTTTTTGAGTTTTCGAATTTATTGCGTTCATGATGAAAAGTGTGAAAGAGCATAGACTGTTTGTTAATTGTGTGCAAATTTTTACAAAAAAACAACTTCATTGAAGTCACTTCTCGTGTCGAAAGCGAACACACAACTCTTGATATCAATTTTTAAAAATCATTTCAGAGCGATTTTAATTTGTCTATTTTGCATTCATCTATTTAGGTTACGAATCGTTCCGAAATGATTTTTTAATATGATATCATAAGTTTTGTGTTCGCTTTCGCCGAGATTCGGCACGAGATTCTACTCTTGTAAAGTTTTTGATTTTAAATAACATACAACTAACAATGGTAAGAGTGTAAGTCAACGCTCAACGCTGTGTCTTGGTAAGTCAACGCTCAATGGTTGCGAATAACTAAATATTTACGACTCGTAATAATATAAATATTTTCGAACAAAATTTCGTTTCTGATTACTTCGGTCACGATTAAGAATATCAAACGTAAGCATTCGTTTCCGATCAAACAATAAAAAAATTATGTTTTGCATATACGGAAATTATTTAATTTATTTGTACAGATTTTTGCTTCACTTTTGAAAAAATTTCGAATATATTTCCATGGATTGAACATTGAAATAACATCGAAAAACTTATCGACTTGATCCAATTAACTATCAATACCTGTTTCAGTAGCTGCATTTTTCGAATTGACCAGTTTCTGATTTGTTAGGTCATCGGTGGAAACAATAAACACACGTGCACTTTTTGCTCGCTAAAAATATAAAGGTAATTTATTCAATTTTTATTGCGGGATGAAATTTACAGCGGCAATTGCATGTATACATAGCCAGAACCAGAATTTTTTGCCTGTAAAGGGCAGAGCTGACATAGGCACCTACGGGATGCCGGCACTTACTGCTCTGGGTGCGCACCTAGTACTATTCGAAACAAAAATTGAGTATTTTTGAGTTTGCTGTAATTTTTTAAAAATAAATCTATGATATTCAGATGAGAAAAAAAAATCAAATATGGTTGACAAGTGTTATATTGTATTTGTCATTTTACAATTTTTCTTTAAAACGTCAACAGCGCCATCTAGATCTTCGTAAGATTTGTACGTTATGAATGGCGTTGTGATGTAACGAAGATATAGGAACCTCGTTTACACGACAATTTTCATACATATTTTAAAATATCCAAAAATATCAACAAAAAAAAAAGTGCCGGCACCCTGTAGGTGCCTATGTCAGCTCTGGTAAAGGGTGTTCGATAGACTGCTTTAAACATTTCTTCTTTCCAGTTTTTCAACTCGAGCACTTTAGAAAAAAACCCACTTTCCTAACGATGCAGCCACACTATGAAACATTGATTGTAAACATGTTTGCAGGCCCCATAAGGTCCAAAGTATTTAATTTATTCTTTTGAGAAAGGTTTCCTTGGAAAGAAAAATTCACGGGACCTTATAGGGACTAGAAACATGTTCACAATCAATGTTGCATTCTGACTGTCCCAAGAAGATTGTGTACGCAGTTTTGGCTGATTATGAAAA
Source organism: Sitodiplosis mosellana (assembly GCF_009176505.1). Taxonomy (NCBI): domain Eukaryota; kingdom Metazoa; phylum Arthropoda; class Insecta; order Diptera; family Cecidomyiidae; genus Sitodiplosis; species Sitodiplosis mosellana. The sequence continues at coordinate 1,254 of NW_022596377.1, read as the reverse complement.
AGGACCATGAAAGAATAAGATTAGAACTATCAGAAACTTATTCCGAGTATCGTAAATGATCCCGCATTTCAGAACAACTTACTCCTTCCAAAATTCACAAAATGACACGTGGAGTGAAAAGACTACTTAACTTCGATCCCGATGTATGGCAGCATATGTTCATACGGATCTAACAAAATATGTGGAAGTGTCAGCTATCTGTTCCAAAATGGAACATTTTCTTTGTTCTCTAAAAATCAGTCAACTTCAAAAGTTGTAGTCGACCTCGGATTTTGAAATTACTCCTATCCTCAGGTCAGATTAATCATGTAACGACGAGAAATGTAAAATAAATAGCATTCCCGGCCAGAAATAGTCAAAAATCACACTTTTCCCTACAAAAACGTTGAAAATATGGAGGTTATGAAAGAAGCGATAAGATCTTCTATGTAACTTTTACCTAAAATGATATTGTACTAGTTGCAATACAGTTGGCGCCACGGTAAAAAAAAAATTGTACTCAAAATTCCGTTTCTCACACAAATTTTCTAATTTTGACACAATTTTTCCGATTTTTGACTCAAATTTACTAAAAATGTACACTCAATTTTTTTCATTTTTGACTCAAATTTTTTAAAATCTCACACAAAATTTATTTTTTCCACTCAAACTGTGCAACTCAATTTTCTGAAATTTGACTCAGATTTTTCAATTTTTTACGCAAAAATTATTTTTCTCAATCAAATTTCTGATTCGCACATAAATTTTAGAATTTTGACTCAAAATTTATTTTTTTTACTCAAATTTACGAATCACACATAAAATTATTTTTTTGACACAGATTTCACATTTTTCACTCAAATTTTTTCTTGTTCTATATTTTCGTTCCGATGCCTAACATATGTATAAGTGTTCAGTCCTGATATTTGTTGATGAACAGATAGAGAGAGATGGATTTTTGTATCTGAATTGATCACTTAGTGGAACCCTTGTCTATCTAGCACAACTGGAAAACTTGTGCTCGTTCAATGAAATTTCATTTCAAAGACAAATTATCATTCCATTCGAATTTGATCGATTTCTGGTGATAATAAGGAATGTTTGTTTAACTAATATTTGTATATTTTACATTCTACTGAATGTACTATGATTTTATTTTGTGTGCACAAAGTCACGCACTATTCATTCTATATCAGAAATGCCGCACAGTGTATTTAGTTTACTTGAGTCTTTCTCTTTGTGGCGGAAACCCAGGAATCCATATGCGCCAAACGC
>NW_022596376.1:0-3197 GCF_009176505.1 Sitodiplosis mosellana | reverse complement strand
CAATTTGCTTGTGATTCGGTTGACGGCTATGGAACGAATGTTCTGGAATTACATTGTGACTAAACATGCGGTTGCAAAATTGAACGATGCTATGTAACCCTATCAGTGTAAATCTGTGTGACAACGACAAACATTTAGCTCACGAACACACTCAAACTCACTATGGTGAGTCCGAGCGTGTGTTGCCGCTGTTTCTCCATGTCGCACAGTAAACTGTCAATTGAAAGTTTTAGAACAAAATAAGTGCTGCCATCCAGTGAAAACTGTACACTGGAAAAATTCTGTTCCAAATCATATTCGATGATCCCTTCATCATTTTCGATGGTGCTTTCCTCTGTGGCTGTAAACAAAATATTTTCACATCAGAGAATGTTTTTTGAACAGATTTTAACTGGAATAAACTTGATGCTTTAGGTACTAGAAGCGTTATTTTAACTACCAATTTCAGCTGCTCACGTCTGCTCAGCAGCAAAAATACACTTTCTATTTATTATTCATTTGAAAATTATTGAACTGTCTGCGAACACGACCGCTTGATGTGTCAAGATACAGACAACGGGTGCAGCATTTTTGAGCAGAAGCGACATTTAACTTTCTTCCTTTCATGCACAGTGTCGACATGCGTTTGCAAATGTTCTTTCCTTTTAAAAATCTTGTTGCATACATTACAAGCAAATTGATCTGCCAGATGAGAACCTACGAAAATGTTAATTCAAAACTATTTTGAATGAACTAAACATAGACATTTTTCCGAACAATTCTCGAATCAGATTTGAATTTTGCGCGAAAATGTTGAATTGAAATATTTGTGACTGCTTTATGAAAGTGAGATTATGAGAGCATTCTGAGGAGCGTTTGTTTGGAGGAATATAAAAAAAAATGTTGAAATTTCGTGTTCGTGTTTGTATTGTGTTACATGTTTGATTCTGCTGTTCAAACGACAATATACTTGGAATTTGCAAAATTGGCCAACCCATGCAAACGTGTATGCAATATGTGATGCGGATTAAAACAAATACATCGCAGTCACATGAATTTTTCATTCTCCGTATCAGTGTATATGGCAGTAAACGCTTGTTTACAAAGATAATACAAACAAACCGATTGTATACAGTGGCACCAAAATCAACTCGATCGACGGATCGAAGTAAGCACGAAAAAAAATTGTTTACGAATAAAGGAATTTGGAGGAATATTGATCGATATTGGTATGTGACATACCGTATGTAAAAAAACGTTACTTCTATAGTGGTGATTCGCACTTCAGTCTCCGACTTTCTTTTTCGCATCAATTCGTTAGAAATTATGCGATTGTGTGACGTTCAACTCAAAAGTCGTCGAAAGCAAGACTTCAGTTCATTGGACCTACTACAAGCGGGCTGGCGAAAAAATAAAAGAACATTTGTATTGAATCCAATTTATATCAAAACGCATGGACTGTGAAAAATTGTGAAAGTGAATCAATTCAAAAACGCAATCGATACGACATTTACTTCTATCGGCTGTTCCAAAAGGTGCCGAAGTCACTTACTTCTCTATTTTTCATATTTCGTACATATTTTAGTTTGTATTTTATTTTTCTTGCTTTTTTCATGATTGAGTAAGTGTAATATTGGCAAAGAGTGAAGAACATCAACGATTCTACGACAACGATAAATCCAAATTGAAATTGAGTTCACTCTTTTTCGCATTCAATACGTATTGAATTGATTGGAATGTCCTCAGATGCACACTTGAAACAATTCATAAAACTATATAGAAGCAGTTGGCTTTGAAATTTCATTTATTTTCATCATTGGATTTATGCCCATTGAAATGAGTGGCATCAAACGGATGAGGTTATGTTGTGCTAGTTTGAAATGAACTAACTCGACAGTGTTTTCCAAATCAGAATTTCAAATGCTATTTGAAATGAAACGTACAGCACACCTGATCGAACTGTGAAAAGCCGATCTGTGAACTCGAAAACATTACAAATACAATAACAATCCGAAGGATAATTCAGAAAATCATCACGAATTTTTCTTGACGTTTTCCGTTTTTGCTTTCATTGGATTGTGCTGCAATCCATTCAAACAATGATTCCGATTGATTGACATTTCATGGCAAATGCCGCGGCTCATATCTCACCATGTTGGAGAAAAGTTTTGTCTTCGCCATGAAAATTAATATGAATGGTGTGTGACATGTGTGCCCCAAGCATGAAGTGGTCTAAACTGTACTCTATCCACGTAAACAGACAGCAAACGAACACGAAATTCTAAAACATTTTGCTTAGCAAATAGATTTAATCGATTGTTCAAATTACCTGTACACGAATTCTTCATATGGCGTGCCAATGCCAATGGATGGAACAACTTTTGGCATTGCTCACATTTTGTTTTGATTTTATTATGAACCGTCGATATGTGTGTTTCTAAATGTGTCGTTGAGAATAAAAATGGGATTAGCCGAAACCGCTCATTTACATGTGAATCATTTTTATGTTCCTGGTAAGAGATAGAAGACATATGTCTGCTGCAATGTTTTAGAATATTTCAAGATCTTTATCTTTGCTTGAGATACTTGCCCCATATCTTGTACCAGAAACACAAAAATGATTCGCAAAAAAACACGCGGTTTCGGCTAATCCCATTTTTATTCTCAACGACACAAATGGTCCTTTCTTTTAAATACTTTGCTGCATGCACATTCATGCTTTCTTTATTCTTTTTCTGATTTAATTTTCATTTTATTTGGATAAATCTAAAGTGATCAGAAAAATTCGAATTTGGTCCGATAAATTTCGAATTTAGTCAGAAATAATGTCTAATTTGGGTCGAAATTTGGTCGCTAATTTGAGCCGAATAAATTCAAAAATGGTCGGAAAAATGTCCGAAATGATCAGATAAAATAATGACCGAATTTTTTTTTCTAAAAATGACTGAATTTTTTTCTTAATCGGTCCGATAATTTTCAACAAAAGTCAGAAGGTTTCATTCGAAAATGGACCGATTTTTTTCTATTTTGGGAGTATTTGGGAGAGAGTATTTCTAATTTTCACAGATATCCTTCAATTTTGGGGAGAATTCTTTCGAATAAAAACAGAATCTTATTTCAAAAATAGACAGAGTTTTTCAAATAAAAACAGAAAAATATTTCAATTTTGGAGAGAATTCTTTCGAATAAAAACAGAATCGTATTTCATTTTCGTACCA
>NW_022596375.1:0-6072 GCF_009176505.1 Sitodiplosis mosellana | reverse complement strand
AAAAAAACATGAAAAATCGACAAAAATCAACTAAAACTCTTTTTTGTTGCCATTAACAAGGGTAAAATCATAACCAATGTGTTTTTGCGTTCAGACGAATAAAATTCCTTCAGATACCAGCCCCTCGCCAAGTCTTTTTATTCCACGCAATCAACAAAAAACACAAAAAAGTACTTTTCATGAAAAAATCAAAAGCAAACAAATTCATCATGAAAAAACTAAACATGTGATAGTTTCTTAGTATAAAAGCGATATGTACAATTGTACATGCATTAGTGCCGCGAATTGTTTCAATATTTCGATCTTTGCATCTTGGCATTGGCATTGGCCATCTTGGCCAGAGGTTGGTTGCAGATAAATTTATTTATATAAATTTCAAATATCAAATAAATTTATCCGATATTTTTCATGCGTTGTGTTGTTCTGACGCATTTGCTGTACATAAACGAGACATCGGCTGTTGTATTGGCAGCCAGCTGTTCATCGCAGAAATGAGATTTTTGGTTTGTTCATTTTCCGATATTTGCAAACAAGTCTGCCACTGTGTCATATAGTAGTCATATAAGAAATGTGCAGAGACGAATATGTTCGCCATTTAGTTTTACGTTGCCAATACATTAGTTATGGAGATTTTTGTTTTATTATACCATGCGCGTCACTGCTGTGTTGCAAACCGAATGAAAACGGAGTATGACTGTTAATCTTATTGCAAAATTCTATAACAAAACAGCTGATATCAAATAAAAAACTTTCCCAAAGTCAATGCTCGTGCCGAAAGCGAACACAAAACGTGTGATATCAATTTTAAAAAATCATTTCGGAGCGATAGTTAAAAAATGCAAAATAAGCGAATTAAAATCAGATTTGCTCATATTTTCGGACACTAGACCTTTATCATTATGAAACAATAAATCTAAAATTTTCTTCTTTTGAAGAATTAAGTTATATGGCGCACCTATTTCTACAAAAAAGGTCGCAAACAATTCTGTTTGTCCTAAAATGTGGAGTCCTAACATGTTCGCCACGCCAGCTAGTTGTGATTTGAAATGTCTAGCTTCATTTTGAGCTGTGTTCAGTTGTTTTTGAGCTAGATTTTGAGCTTCTTGAAGTTTTCCCAATGATTCTATTTATAAAAGAGAGAAAAGACCACAAGAATATGATTTTTATCAACGCCATTATCATTTGAGAAATTTTTAATAGCTATGAAATACAATGCAATTTTCTTCTCGTTGCTGGTCTTTATTTTCAGTTCATCTAATTCACTCATAAGAGTCTCACGTTCTGCTTCCAGCCTCTTTTCATTTTCTAAAAGGTCAAAGGAGGAAAAGAAGTCATTTTTACCATCTCCATGTGAGAAATTTGCAATATTTACGAGATACCTGTTGCAATTTTCATCTCGTTGCCTGCTTTTCTGTATAACTTTATTTTAAGTTCAGCTATTTCCCCCTGACATTTCTCAAGTTCGGCTTCTAGTCTCTTTTCTCTTTCTAAAGGATGAAGTGAGTAAAAAGCCATGTTAGAATCCATTGTGAGGGTGCAATTAATTAATGTTTCGGAGCATCACCTTGAGCTGACAGTGAACATCCCGCTAATTGAGTTTCAGTTGCAGGGGCACTTTGTGATTGCTCTTTGGAGCTTGGTTTCATGGCGTTGGATAGGGTTTTCCTAGGGGTTTTCTGACGGTTGCGTCGTTGCTCGTGGCTAGTTCCTGAGCTAGTTTCTGCGGCAAAAACGGACAAATTATAATAAAGAGGGAACAATCTAACGTTCTGAATTCTTTGCTCAATAAGATCAGGAAGAACGGAGACGAAGAGAATGCTCTACTAGTCTTAGTAATAATCGTTAAATGGTTAAAAGTACTAAATTATGTTACATATATAGTGCCAAGTTGTTCGCGAGGTTTCTGACTACATGACATGATCTAATACCACAACTGCCCAAATCAAGGCAGTGGGCCTCATTTTTGGCCACAAACGATTGCATTTTCGAATTCCTCGTCGAAAATTAGCCCAAGAATGGTCTATTCAAAATTGAATCAAGACTTCAAATGATACTCATATTGATGCTGCAGATTAAAAGTCCAACCACATGCTAACAGCTTATTTCAGTATATTTGGACACTCGATCTCCCGAGTTATATTTGAAGTAATGGTAAGGTTCAAAAAGCATCTAAGATCGACCATTCTTAGGCTAATTTTCGACGAAGAATTCGAAAATGCAATCGTTTGTGGCCGGAAATGAGGCCCACTGCCTTGATTTGGGCAGTTTTGGTGAGATTGTGCAATTTTTTCACCTTCTTCTTCAATAATAGCCTCCCTAATGCCAAATTTGAACCATATAAATGAAACATGTTATACGCCAAAAGAAACTAGACATCAAGCGCTACATTTAAGGAACACATCGCACCAGTGCTAGTGCCTTAGAAGCAGTTAAAAATGGTTGCATACTTGCAGGAGCACGATTTTTCAAACTACCTACCTCGAATTGAGGCAGTATGGAGGGTTTGATCAAGTTGGAATGTTCTACACATAAGTTGGATTTTCTACCAGCTTTTCAAATATAACAGTGATTTGGGGTTAAAAGAGGGTTTCTTCCATGTTTTAGCCTTAAAATAGTGATTTTCGGTGATTTTTCGACTTTTTGAGCCTCCTTTGCCCTTCTAAAGGGGAAAGCGACACCAACCATTGGTATTTTTAGATTTGTTGGAGTCTGGTGAGCATTTTATCAGAACACTTCACCAGTGTCAGACCACCTATTTGGTGTGAAAAAAAATAAGTAATCGAAAAACCATGAAAAAATGGTAAATGGTGAAAACACCGAATTTTTTTCTCATAAAATATGAGGTGTCGGATAGTTAGGGAATATCAAAAAAACTCAAGAATTTGAGGTGGGCCGACTTTTAAGCCCAAAATTGGAAAAAATAAAACCACGTCTAATTGACTTTTTTCACATTTTATACTTTGAACCCTCTTTTCAGAGCTTGAATGAGCCCGGATGGGGTTGTCGTAGTGGACTTTTTTGTAGCCCCATCGATTATCTATCCAACCATGCATATAGTTTTGAAAGTTTGTATCACACTTTTCTAGTGTGAAAATGTCAAAAAGTGCCATTTTTCATTTTTTTCAATATTTGGGTCACCGTAACTTTTCATCAGGTGGGGAAGGTCACCCTAATTTTTTGGCTTTGCGAGTTTTTGGCCATAAGAAGTTTATACACCAAGTTTGAGCGAAATCGGAGAGGTCATCTGCAATTTTTGTTACACTTGGTGTGGAATGGTCGTTATCGGAAGGAATGGCCTGGGGAATGGCAAAACATCTTGCAAAACATTAATTGAAACAAAAAACAGCTTGAAACAAAATGGCGTCAAAATGGCGTCTATTGCTTGGCAAATCGTATTAAATGGTTAAGCTGATCGCTTCGGTGAAATGGAATAGCCTAAGCGAAAATAACAGTCGTACGGCAACGAACATTTCGCATTTCCATCTAGATTTCCATTAAGTTTTATCAATAACTGTCTCCGAATTTTCTATAAACATCGATGGGACCGATGTAATGATAATGGGAAGCGTTTTTGGCCATGAATCCAAACGAAAAATATCAAACACAAATACTATTTTACCCATTTTATGGCAAAGAACATCAACAGTTCTATTGATGTCGACGACAACGATAATGGAAAGAAAATCATTCCCGGAGGCTTCACTTTTAGGTTTCACACATCAAGATGACATTTTCACTAGCATTTTCACCGGAACGCTGATAATTTTGCAAGCGAAGCTTGGCACGTTCTGATAGGCGCATAGTCCATGGCTATGGGTAAATGCAATATTTTCTCTCTATCGGTTCGAGATCTTTTACTCACAACCCCTGCACCACACTAACAAAACAAAGTAGAACACGAATTTGCGATGATCGCATTCAGTGAAGTTCATTTCAATTCTTTACGTCGTAAGACGCACTCATGAACGCGACAAATTGAACGCATCAACAATGTTCCGTAATGAAAGAAACATTTTTTACTTATAAAATTGATGTTTATCACGTGCTACGCTCTCACAAAAATCAATTTTGCACATTCGTGACATTTTTATTTTTTTTGTCTACTTTATTAACAAATATAAAAAAGATTCAATAATACATTGAACGATCTGTGTCACAACTTTTGACACTTGTCTCGTAGCGCTAGAAGTGAGCTGTCAGACGCTTAGATGCAGGACCTTCGCTTTTACTACGCCGCCAATTCAATGGCAAATATTTGAAATTGAAAATAATAATCGGAAGGAATGGCCTGGGAAATGGCAAAACATCTTGCAAAACATTAATTGAAACAAAATGGCGTCAAAATGGCGTCTATTGCTTGGCAAATCCTAGGCAAATCGTATTGGTTTTTAAATTTAAAATTATACTTACCGAAAATATGCAGGAAAATATCCAAAATATCCACTAATTCCACGATACTATTTTCTATTTATTTATTTATGATATATTTATTTTTATATTTATTTTCTAGTTTAGTTTTTACACACTGAAACTTTAGCTGAAAGAACACGTCTTTGCTGCTTGAATGCTCATCGATAAATGTCAAACCTAGTGTCAAACTTAATGTCGAACAGCGTGCTTGGTAGCGTGCTTGTCAACGTACTTTAGAACGTACTAGAGCACGTTAAGCCCTGTTTACACCTAGGTTTACACATTGTGAATTGAAAATCTAGTTGACAATGATGCTAGCAATGGTGTATTGTTTTGAAATTCAAATATAAAGATGATAAAAAATTAAAAATTTATTTATTTAAATTATTTAATAAGATGAAAAAATGAAAATAAAAATTTTATCTTTTATGTATAACTAAAATTTCAATGAATGAAAATTTACTAGAATTCTAGTACTAACTAACTTCGTTTCGAATGTAGTACTATTTCATCACGGGTGGCGCAGCTAGTGGCGCTGTTTGCAATGCAAAACGCAAAAAGTGGTCAAAAAATGTCCAAAACCGTGGGCAACGTAGAATAAATGTATAGAATTACATTTAATAGTTAAAAGTGGTTATTTATGAAAGTGCGAGAAGCCCCTAGGCCGAGACTGAAATTGTTTTGTCATCGAATTTAGTACTATAGTATTTACCTGGTTCAAATCAATTGGGAGGTCTTCCACTACTTGCCGTTTTTTAGGCTCTTTAGTGTTTGCCGATGATGCTACACAACAAAAAAAATAATTAATTACAAAAACAAATTATAACACCATTAATAATTATAAAAAACGAGAACTATTTTGATTTATTTTCCACTCACTAGCACTTTCCGTCATTTTTATGGTTAGTTTGTTAGAGCAGTTTGGACGAATGTGTTTTGTTGTTAAAAACAACTTCTGGTCAGATTATAGGTAAATGTCACTGCCCCCCCCCGGTCAAAAAATGAAAAACCAATTCCAGATTCGGACTCGGGGGAGTTTGTACTCACCGTATGCAAATTTCCAGAGTTTGTACTCTCACTGGGCCCGAGTACAAACTCGGCAAAGTTGAAAATTTTGAAAAAACGGCCATTTTGTATGGCGACTTTATCTCAGAGGCCGAATGTTGATGTTCCGGGGTCATTTTCATATGATTTTGGGTTAGTAATGACTGTGTGCAAAGTTTCATAGTTTGTACTCTCACCCAGTCCGAGTACAAACTCGTCAAAGTTGACATTTTGTCAAATTTTGCCAATTTGTATGGCGACTTCATCTCAGAGGCCGAATGTTATTGTTCTCGGGACATTTTCATATGATTTGGAGTCTGTGCTGACCGTGTGCAAAGCCGCAGAGTTTGTACTCTCACCAGGCCCGAGTACAAACTCCTCAAAGTTTAAAATTTTGTCAAATTTCGGAAATAAATAAAAAAACAACTGACTAAGTTCTGTGTGATAGAAGTTGTCATTAAAAGACAGGTGAATTGTAGTCGATGGTTGATTAAAGACTGACGATTTTATTCATGCACTTAAAGACTATATACAATAAATTGCTTAGGTGACTTATTTAAATTCTCCGAATTCTATTCAGGTTATTGTTGCACTTATAACTAAATAATAATTATTTCT
>NW_022596374.1:0-6659 GCF_009176505.1 Sitodiplosis mosellana | reverse complement strand
GGATGTGTATATACATGGTAAACAAGATTTCAAACTTGGGCGAATTCGAGAGTGTGATTGTCAAATATTTCACTTGCTAGGACCAGGGGTCGCGTCGGTATTTTTTTTATATGGGAGCATACGGAGTTAACATAGCGTCGGGTTTATTTGGATGAAGTGCGAATCAAGATCAAAATTAAGGAAAGACTTCTTTTAACAAACTCTTCTTAAGTGTTTATTCGATAATAAGCCTAAGCTAGACAATTCAGGTAGACGCTAGATGTTTACTGTCTAAGAGTAGGAACTCGACTAACTTCAACTTAGCTAGAGTAAGCTGCTCTTATATACTATTCGTCGGATGGCATCATAGGATGCCGACGACGGATACTATAGTAGGGGTATGTGATCATTGAGAAATGACTCATCATCAGTAAGCGCTTAGCCTATTTGATCATACGTATTACTTGATCACGGAGGACGGTAGTCCGACAAGTGACGCTTCATAGACTGTGCATTTCAAGCCAAATATCAAAAATGCCAGTTTTTGCGTCACGAGTATATATAGAGTTAGTATGCTATTTTCTCAGGACACTATTTGGGCCCCGGCATGTTAGGTACCGTTGAAAAGGTCTCGGCCCAAAAAGTCGGAAACACCATATCCTCCATGCCTAAAGTGTGGTCTAGGCAAAAATATAGCGGTTGGAAAATTTCGCTAAATTTTCAAATCTATACCCATATCTTACGAAGGGGGTACCCAGGGGGTAGTCTGAGGTGTCCAAGAGAAGCTGCTCCTCGCCACCTTTCCAACGCCGGTCCAAGCGCTCCGATTGGTCCAAAAACGAAAAAGTTATGGGTATTGGCAGTTTGATCTTGATTTTCTATGAAAGTATTGATTTGGATGTGCGTCCGTTCGTTTGTCCGTACCTTCTTCGGTTTCCGATGCGCATATGCCTTAGTTGTAGCTAGTGTCGGGGCACGTTGAAATCCGTCCTCAGATTGACATTTGCATTACAGGAGAGCTGGCTATGGCTTCACTAGCCTGCATGTATACGATTTTTTCAAGTATTTATTTCGTACACTAGATCAACTCAGACACCCATCGAGTAAAGTCAGCTCGTAATTATTTGAGAAGACCTTCAAAAAGTTCCATACACACATGCCAATGTTTATGTGATATAAAAGAAAAAAGTCGATTTTTATGAAAAATCGACCCCCTTAAATTTCACACCAAACGCGATTTTTCAAAAATCAGCTCTACAATGTTTTACCAAAAACTGAGCGTTTGTAGCCGGCCACCATACCAACAAAATGGCATATGCCACATATCCGGGAAAATTCGTATTTTGAAGTTCTGGGCATAGGCAATTCATCAATGAACGGAATTTGTACGAAGAGTCGCATTCTACGATGAAATTGCTGCCGAAAACATGCATTGACTGGCTGGGAAGCGACACTGCGCCTTCTTTACAGTTCTCATATAAATGAGCCCAGAAGCGCCAACTGGTGCAAGAACATGTAATAGAACCGTTGTATACCAATAGTATTAAAAGCTTACACGTTGGGTATACTGTTATTGACTGTTTTGAATAGTAGTTCTTTCACATAAAAACATAAAAATCTGCTTGCATTACACTGATATCTCTCTTATTCCATTGATATTTTTTCCAAATGAGAAAAAAAAATATTTCAAGCCTCAATTGCACAGCATATCACTATTAGAATCATTGTGTCGACATGAATCAACCAATAAACAAACCAAAACAAACACAAACCACACAATGAAATACCACGTTTGTATAAAAATAGCAATCACTTGAAGAGAAAAACTCAAAAAAACATGTTTCAATAAAAAACAATATTCTAATATTTTAGAAAATATAAAATTAAATGAAATTTTTGTGTTTTCACTTGTTTTCATCAACATGAATAACTGCGACAAATGTCACTTCATGTTGTAATTGAAACAATCGGAACGTGGAACGTCAACAAATGAACTGACATTTGTTCGCAATTCTTAAGTTACTCTTGTGTTGACAAAAACACGCAAAAACACGAGAAAAATGTTTGATTTTACGTTTTAAAATAACAAGATTAAATTCTTGCATTGAAAAAAAAATATTCGCGCTTTTTAATAAAAATATTTCTTGAGAACAGAAAACCGCTCAATAAGCAACTGACACATGTATTTATTTGTATACAAGCTTTTGAATTTGACGTACGTTGTGCTTGTAGTACTTGTTCTTGCACCAGTTGGCGTTGACGTAAGAAGGCATAGCGTCGCTGGGAAGGCTCACGAAAGACCATATCCGCTCAATTTTCGACGAACAATCGATTAAAAGTGGTCACAATGCGATCTGAGGGCATTTCATGGTCGAAAAATAGGTCGGATTGAAGTGAATTTTTCAACTTGCTCTATTTTCACTGAAAATGACATTTTTGTTCAGAAAACACGTGAAATACACCTCTGACGTCGTTTTGGTCTTAGAAAACTGCTATTTTTTCGTGAAAATAATGGGGGTCCACGAACACTTGAATATCCATTTCGTTGTCATTTTGGTCATAAATCGGCATTTTGGCATCTGAATTATGAAATTGAACTTTTGTTCGGGGGATACATAAAAAATGCACTTTCCAGAGCTTTGGTGGTTGGAAATTAATATGTTTTAATGAATTAATGGGTCTAAAATTACTTCAAAACTCTTTTAATGGATATTTTGAAATTTAATCACATTTTACAATGTCCAATAAGGGGAAAATGGAACTTTTTTTTAATGAAAGTGGACATTTTCTATTTACAAAACTTGCGAAATGTGGATGCAAATGTTTTACCCGAAAAATTACAACTTAGACGAGGTTAAAATGGAGTAAGGAAAATATCGCGTCACGACTTTTGAATTTAGTCTCCAAGTCAAACTTTCAAGCGTTTTGCCGTCCAAAAGTCGTGACGCGATATTTTTCCTTATTGTAAATAAATTTTCAAAATAGTGAATGCGAAAAACACTTTTGAACTTCGTACCCAGAGGTAATACAGCGTCCAAGCGTCACTCAAAATGATATCAGTCATTTTGAGTGGTAAATCCACGCATAGGAGCGTCACTCCATTTCAACCTCGTCTAGAGGTTTTTCATCTGATTCCATTTTATTAAGCAATTGAATTAAATAGGTTTTCCCTTAAAATGGTTAATCATTAATTGATTACTTGAATATAATGATCTATTTGATTAATCGAGAATGGAACGTGTGTCGGCGATCGCATATGCATCCATATTGACTCGTTGGCTAATTTAATGGGTATTTCTCCATTTTTATGAAGGATGCATAGCTGAGCCGGCTACACTGCCCCTCACAAAAAAAAGGTTCGCTATGGATAATACAATGAAATGATTGAATGGTAAATTATTTGAGTGATAATTTGATTGTTTCAAGGCATTTGACGTTTTATGTAGATATTTCTTGTGGCAAGTTAAATCTTACTGTTAAAAACTGTTAATCTTTTCAAAAAATGACAACATACATCTTTCCGTTTTTTTGATTATTAATTTTCTTCAATGTTGTGTTTTTACCGTAAATTTGAATCGTTCTGAAAAATAAGCTGTGTTCAATTTCCAACTAATTTCTACAATAATTTTCGAAGATCTCTTATTTCGATGGGATTTGAAAATTGAGGTGTATTACCCATATTTGTGCTTCAGTGCAGCATGTAGGTAAAGGATGTGCCTTATCAAGAAGGATATTTTTCAGGTTAACCTTTACTGGGCTGAAAACGTATTTCTTGTTAACCCATTCGTGGTTTAATGGACCCATATGTGTGAGAGATGAAAAATGCATCTAGATTCATGTAGCTGGTTAGTCATCTGGTGTCAGAACTTGTAACTAATATATGGGAAATTTTGGATATGTTGAATTTTGACATTTCTGATGTTTTAGGCATTCCGCCATCTTGAATTTCAAAGTGCTTTCAAATCATACCCATACAGATTATGCTCGAAGAAAGAAATATTCCATGCGCCATACTTGGTTTTTTCATATATTTCCGATTTTGGGTTTTTGGCCTATTTGACGTTTAAAATGTCAAGACCCCCTTGGGTAACTTTTTGTAGGTCTTGACCCAAACTATCGATCTGCATCAAAACATTTGGCTTTTTTGGACCATTTAAAGATTTCGATTTTCGCTCATTTTGATATTTCGCCACCAGGCGGCGCTATGTGAGGAATTTCGCGGTAAAAATGCAAAATTTGTAAATTCCATACGTCAATGAACATGAATTTGCACTTTTTGCACATGATTTCATATATCCGCCGATTTTCCGCGATTTTTGCATTTTGTTCACGCTTCTCCCATACAAGATCACTCAAATCCGTATTTACTCTTCCGATCTCACAATTTTTGCACAATTTCATTGAATGCGCGATTTTTGCACTAATAATTTATGCTGATTCAAAGTGCTCAAACTATACTTTGGCATTTTTGGTATCTTATTAGTGATCTTATTACTTATTAGTCTAATAAGATGATTAACGTCAAAGCTGTCAGAGTGTAAACAATGTTTTTTTTCGCCGCTTTGTGATTAAAGAATTTATTTCCAATTTTTGTCTGATTTTTTCAACGGTTTTTAAATTTTCTTAATTACGACGTGATAATTCAATGTGAAAAGTCATCGGAAAAAGTGGAGTTCACATTAATCAACCGAAATTTACTGAAAAAATCTGAAAACTTTCATTAACTTTGCCGCTAGTACCAATAACAAATAAGCATAACCACAAAATGTCAACAACACTACCTCATTGCTGCGAAGTCAATGATTGCAAAGGTATAAGATACAACGGATGGTCAATGAATTGCCGATTTTGCAAAAAGAAAATATTTGTGGTTTACGACAGCGGGATGAGCTAAGAACAAAGGAGCTACTGTACGTTTTTGGTTTGATGTCCAAAAAACCAGAGGATAATGGTGGTTTCCGATGGGAAGTGCTCCAAAATGATCCAAATAAAACAGCAGCGTTTTCTCAAATGTTCAATATTGACTCACCGTACGGAATTACATGTGAAATGTGTGTCATTAAATTTGAAAATTCACTGAACATTGCATCAACAAGTACGATTCAGCACCAAAAGGGACTGCAACAAATGCAAAAAATTGATGAGTTGATTCCGGAATCAGTTGACAAGAAAATTAGTGAGAAACTGAATGCAAACATTACACATCTGACCGCATCACAAAACCAAGAATTTCTCCTGTCAACGGAGTATACGCCATTCACATATCACGAATGCCAAAAGAAACCACTCCCGAAGATGTTGCCGCTCTTATCATTGGTAATTGGTAATTTGGATGCAAATAATGAACCTATATTATTACTCATTACTTTTTTGCACTAGTAATATATCTAGTGAGTATAGTTATTAGAATGTTATTGGTCGAACGTGTAATAAGATGCATGGTATCTTACTAGTATAGTTATTAGATGAAATATATTTGAGTAATGAGATGTTGATGTTATTAGTCTGGAACGAAATGTTTCCCATTGATAACAAACTGATAAGGAGTGCGAATTTCGATGTGGCGATAAAATCAATGGATTGAGCACACAAAATACTGTATGAGAAACGAAAAAAAAATTAAACTTTTTTTTTCGATTTTCGGCTGTATTGCGACCGTCTACATGGGAAGTTTGTATGAAATTCTCGGAGAGCCGCTGCTTTTGCATTGGCTTCTATGGCCAAATGTACACATTGAAATATCTCGAAATCGGCAAAACGGACCGTGAGTCACTCCCAAAGGGAGTGTATACACCCGGCTGGTTTGATGGCCTAGAATACAAATCCGGTGGAATTTCAGCAAATCCATGGATTCTCAGGATTTGACCTGATTCCAGAAGTCATTTTACCTATGTTACCACAAAGCAAAGAAACTGAAGTGCTGGAATCACTTACACACACTATTTCATCTAATAACTATACTAATAAGATACCATGCATCTTAGTACTCGTTCGACCAATAACATTCTAATAACTATACTCACTAGATATATTACTAGAGTAATAAGATTGCATCTTATTACTACTTATTAGAAGTTACTACTAATAAGTAGTAAGTATCTTATTAGTCACTATTTATTAGTCCAAACTATAGCTTAAACTTTAATTAAAGTTCAAAGTCAAAATTTTTGCTAGTGGATATTATTGAAATTTTTCGTTGCTATGAAAATTGTTGGGCCCAATAATGATGTTTCGCATCAAAACATCCGAAGGTTTCATTAATTTTTTGGATTTTTTTGAGATTCTTCGTTAAAGTTCGAACTTTAAAAAAAAAAAATCGTTTTTTTCGCATTTTTGGGCGGTTCTATTGATAGAATTGAATGAATTAGGACAATTAATGATGATCTGGCGCAAAAGCCGTCAGGAATTTACCTATTTTTTGGATTTTTTTCGGTTTTTAAAATTTTTCACGAAATTTTTCTTTTCGTTTTTCCTGGCATTTTCCTAAAAATTTCAATTTGATTGAACATATTTGGGCATAAAAAGAGGTTTTACATCGCAATTTTTCAATTTTTCTTCGATTTTTTGTAATTTTTTTGCACAATTTTTGAAGTCCTATAACTTCTCAACGACTCGAAGTAGAGCAATAGTGTCTGTGGCAACTTTTTAGTACTCCTCAAGACCTTTGCATACCATGTTCT
>NW_022596373.1:0-10860 GCF_009176505.1 Sitodiplosis mosellana | reverse complement strand
TTTTAGTCGATTTTTGTCGATTTTTCATGTTTTTTCCAACTTCTAATTGCTATATCTCGAAAAACAGAGTTTTGCTAGATATAAGCTATATGTCAAATTTTAGCTCTAATTTGGGGCTATATTTGAGGCAATTTTGAAAAAAATCGTCGTAGCCGTTTTCGAGAAAATGGCCGATTTGTGCAAGGCCAGGTGACCATTTTTTGGGTTTTCAGCTCATAAGACCATACTAACTTGATTTTTTAAAGCTCAATAGGTGCCATTTTATAGCTGGCCTTGAGACCTTTCCAACGATACCTAAAAGTCTGAAATCGGTTGACAGGGTTAGGAACAGTAGCCATTGGAAGGAAGGCCATTTTTTGAATTTTCAAAGGCCGGCCAAGGCCAAGATGGCGTCCAAATCAAAAAGTGGCGGAACAAAAAAGTCTTAATTTTTGATATAGTTCAATGCCTGAAAGTTTGAAAAAGATCGGACAAAAAGTACGGACTGACGGACGGACGGACGGACACACAGACAAAACTATTATCTCAGAATAATTGGTGGAGACGGCAAAGAAAATTTTCAAATGGCCATAAATCATGAACTGATGGTTCGATTTCGACGTTCTTGGTGTTGTTGGAAAGGTCTCGACGAGAAGCTCCAGAAAAACCATGTTTTGAGATGACTGGGCCGCGTTCGACCCCGGTAAATGGGAAAAACTGAGAATTGCTCCAAATTTTTAAGTGGCCATATCTATGGAGACGGTTGGTCGATTCCCAAGTTTGAATGCATTTTCTGGGCCTATGAGCCAAGGGCTTTCTGACGATACTTCATTCATACCAGATGGCCTCTTAGGAAAAAAGTTCGAAATTGCGTGTATATATAGGCGAGTTCGACTTTCAGCACATAGGTGCTTTCGTCACTCGCGCCTGCTGTCGCCGGCTGAGATAATGTGATGTTACTCATTTATAAAATGAAAAATGATCTTGTCCCTTAATATTTATGTAACAAAATTAGATATGCGAATGAATTCCACAATAGAAACACAAGAAGCAGAAATGAATTTAGGCTTCCTGATATAAGAACTGAGAACGCAAGAAAATGTATATTGTACAACGGAGTAAAATTATTTAACGATTTGCCAAATGAACTAAAGAATATAGATAGTATTAACATATTTAAAAAGAGACTTGCCTTGCACAGAAAAGAATAGGATTTATGGATTTTATTAAATGTACAACCAAAAAAAGCGAAAGCTAATCACAAATAAAAAAAATAAAAAACATTTCGAATGCACACTCACTTCCCGGTACCGCTATATCGGCTATAAATTTAGCTTCGTTAGGTGTAATTGAAGGTGGAAGTGGTTTCACGCTCTTAAATAAAAGCAAAAATACATTTTGTTAGCGTTAATAAAATGCAAACTGGGGCATTGAGATTAGATACCTTTGGATCATGGATAAAATCAAGGAATGATGCAATTGGAAGGAACATTCCGCGACCACCTGTTGTTCCATTTATACCCACAGCTATGCCCACGATTTTGCCGTTTGTTTTTGAAACGACTGGTCCACCCGAATCTCCAGGTGTAATAATTTCGCCATCGTTCGTAGCTTCCCTAGTGGTAAAGTACAAATTCTGATCTAGGTCGAATGAGTTGGCCCGTTCGACGTCAGATATATAATTCGCATCGCAACGCCTCAATATCATTGGTGGATTCAACACGCCATACCCATAGACAGTGACCACTTCTGATGAGTTATTCAATTTGTAATCCTTGTCCACGAGTTTGATACTGCCAACGGTATCGCTGAATTCTAACGGCGTTTTCAGTGTAACTTTGGCAATATCAAATGAACCAACAATTATATGATCAAAATGAGGATGATATGCCAAGTTCTCTTTTTCGACTTTGATTTTGATTTTTTGATTTTCGTATGATGCAACTTTCGTACCAGCTACCACATAGGCATATGGAGCGCCAGCCACACAATGGGCATTCGTGATAATTTCCGTTTCTGACAAAATAAATGCGGTACATGCAACCATCATTTCTTCATCAGCATCAATTAACTTGTCTTTGAATTCATACAAATATTCTGTAATGAAATCGTTTCGTCTCAGTACAAGCAAAAATGAACACACACAAAATTGATAGAATATTTGAATAGAAAATTCACACGAAAAAAAGAATAAAAATTATTCTAAAGCTGACTTACTTTTAGGGGCAAAGATTCCAGCTACAAACTTTGCCTGTGACATGTTTTCAATTACTTCGCCCTTGAGAAGAGCTTGCGAGAAAAAGCCATCTGTTCATTAGAGAAAAGAGTTGAAATTTTAAAATGAAAAATCTCTTGGAATCATAAAAAGCGTGTACGAAAACAAAATTTGTCTTACGTTTTCCTTGAAGTTCCTAGAAAAAGAAATACGAAGAAACTTGTTCACTTTCAATTCTACAGAAACATCGCATTTTGTTAGATAAAAATGAAAATGATAAAGGAATAGAAAAAACTTACCGAAAATTCAACGATAAATAGCACCAAAAACAAACCGTGTAATAGATTCATTTTAATTTGCCAACGAAACAGAGTTTTAAGCTGTTGCACAATAATAATTTGAGAAGAGATACTTTGAATTCGTTTGGTCTTCCCTATGCGGTGGCGCCTCTTTTATACCATTCATCTACCAATAGCTGACACGTTCACTGCAACGTATAACTCGGTTATGGAATTATAAATTTTTTTTTAAATTATGGTATTTTTCATTATGGAATTTACGAATTGTAGTCTACCAACACTTTGCAACAAATGTCAAAGAAAAATTTCCCCCAAAAAGACTCATTTACAAGTTTTTTTTTGTCCCACTTAATCCAAATCTGATACGTAAAGCAATGAACGCATCTTGAAAACTAGACGTGCCAGGACAAACTAACGCCAGATTTGGATTAAGTGGGCCCAAAAAACTTTGTAAATAAGTTCCCTTCTCTGTAGTTGTTTCTTGTTGTTGCATATTGTTGCTATAGATGATGTTTAATTTATCTAGATAAAGATAAGATATTTCTGAAAATTCAGAACAATTATCTAGATATAGATAAGATATTATCTTATCTTTTCAATGAACAGATAAGATATCTTTTTTCAATTATCTTTTAGTTATCTTTGATATTTTCATATTTTTTCACATAAGATAACGAAAAAAATTATCTAGATAAGATATCGAGATAAATGACAAAATTGAATCCTTATCTAGATAAGATAAAAGAATATGTATGTATTGTATCTGCTCTGCTGTGCGATATTACTATGTAACAAAGTGGTATTGGTTGTAATATGACCATACTACTACCGATACATTTTTGTGACCTAGTAATATCGCACAGCAGAGCAGATACAATACATACAAAATCGCCACTCTCGCCAATACTAATGATGGTAATTTGACAGATCACCATTGGTATATGTGAATCGTATTAATTCCGTTCTGACAAGGATACATCACTGTGGGTTACGGCTTATGACCAAAACCACATATGCCACGGTGTAGGCCTTCGATAGACTAGCTCCACAACATTCTCCGTTTTGGCCCATATGAGCAATTATTTTTTGCTACATCGCTTTGCATGGTAGCAAGTAACGTTCGCGAGGGTCTGTAACAGTTCAATTCTGTCAATTTTAGTACTATTTAGCACAATGTAGTGTAGTGCAACATCACCCACAGTTGTCCAGAACCATTGAGAGGATTTAGTACTTTTTAGTACATTTTAGTACTCTTTTAGTACTTTTCGTACTTGGTCTGCAAAGCCCATGAGAAGTACTATAAAGTTGCTTCAGAAACTATTGCTCTTTTTCGAGTAGTTGAGAAGTTATAGAACTCCGAAAATGCTCGATGATATCGTTTGGTAGCGAAAAGTGACTTTGAGCCAAAAAAGTGGGCTAAATGTGATTTTTTTGGGTTAATGTGTTCATAAGAGTTGTCTAATTTGACGCTGGTCATAATAATGTTGAAGACAAAAAACAAAAATTATGGTTATTTTACGAGTTATGGTCGAAAAATGAGAAAAATTGGGGAAAATCGCCCTTTTTTCGACATTTTGCCCTATAAACCTAGTCAGATGCGATTTTTGAGGTATAGTATGTTGATAAATTTTGTTAATTGGACTCTTAGCTACAACTTCGCTGAAGATACTGAAACAATATAATCAAAAGTGGACGAGTTACGGACCAAAATTAAAGTTGCCAAAATGCGAAATATATGGCTATATTGGAAAACTTCAAAGCGATGTAGCAAAAAATAATTGCTCATATGGGCCAAAACGGAGAATGTTGTGGAGCTAGTCTATCGAAGGCCTACACCGTGGCATATGTGGTTTTGGTCATAAGCCGTAACCCACAGTGATGTATCCTTGTGAGTGAGTACAATTTGTGTAAATTGATAGCAAAAAATGGAATACGTTCGAAAACATTTTAAATTCTTTTGTTCTCCAGCTTGATGATGTTCCTAACAAAAATGAAACGTCGCATGATAAACGAATAACCGTTTTCGAAGATGACTTTAGCCCAACACATCACTTTTGTATTTATACAGATGGAGTGAAAAAACCGCTGCGCGTGTACACCAAAGGAATTTACATGAATTCCGTTCGCTTGAAAGTGGATCGCGAAATATCTGTTGAATATAGAAATCGTGTTTCACTTTAATTGAAACAAAAATGTACAATAGACTTCCAAGTCCATTGGAATAATGACTAATCTTAATGGTGGTTTTGGTTGTGACTTGATTTCGGAGTGAAAATTAAGTGGTAAGGAGCGCAAATTTCAATGTGCCGATAATACCAACGGTGCACACAAAATACTCTATTAGAATCTAAAAACATTTTATTAAAACTTGTTTTCGATTTTTGCCTGTGTGCGCGGCTGCAATTATACATTGATTTATATGGTAAAATCTACACATGGCCAGAACTCGCATTTCCGAGCAGAATTCGGCAAAAAATATTGTGTCCATCGCCTCCAAAACGTTATGAATTAATCCGAGCCATCATTTCACCAGTTCCGTAGTACCTATTCGCTGGGATACTCAAAACTCATGCTATCTCGCTCACACTTACGTGTAATTTTTACGTGCATTGCAAGCTACAGATTTACAGGCAATAACATATTATTAACTATACTCAATAACATAATAATAACGGCCGATATATTGGTCCAACATAACATAATAATAACGTTATTAAGATTCAGCATAATAATAACATAATATGTTACTAAATGTATTGAATTTTTCTTAATAAATCCTATGATTCGGCGCTAATAATATATTATTAACTATAATAATAACATATTATTAAGATGGATTTATTACTAGGGGAATTTAACTCTTACGAGTGCAGCATGTTTTCTGCCAGTTTGCTTGATTCGCGGAAGTTCGACGCGTTCGTTGTACGTACTGACGCGCACGGTCACAAGTTTACACAAGTTTTTTTATGGTTTTGCGCGTTTTTCAAGTTGTTATTTGACAACTAAAACGCGTTTCAAACAAAAAATCGGTTGTTTACGTGTATAAAGATTTTTCACATCCTTTCCAAAAGTTCAAAGATTTATATAATTATAAAATGGACAAAGGAAATATTTTTAAAGAGCTGGAGAAAGTGTTGAAGAAAAAGTTAATCCAGATATAATAAATGGAACGACTGATGTGTGCGCGTCGTCCAGCTACAAGTTTGCACACGAACTCGCGCGCGTTCGCGCATGTTGTTTTAATACGGAACTTGTCAACTGAGTGGAATCATGCAAGTTCTCTGGTGAATGTAACAATTTCGTGCGCGTTTATATCATTTTTTTACAAGTTTTCACGTAGTTAAATCCCCCTAGATTTATTAACTCAATTAATAACATATTATTAAGATACAATCTTAATAACGCTTTTTTCGCGCATTTTTTTCGCCGGAGCACTGACAAGTTGTTTTTTCACTGCGGAGTACACACATGAATTTTTTGCATTGTTGCAATGAAATTAAAATGACTCTTTGAAACGGAATTATCATGTATTGAACTTAACCATTAAAATTAGGAAATCGCCAGTCCCAACCTTGAAAGGATCAATTTACCATATTTTGTCTGCATTGTTATAGGTGTGTACATCGTACAGTGCTTTTTTTCTCTCCAGCTCATGCATTATTTTAATGGGCAGCTCTTGCCCATTTGGGCAGTTCTAAATCCCAAATGGGCAGCTGAAAACTCAAAAATGGGCAGTGTTTTACTTAAATTTTCTTGAAAATGGGCAGCTCTAAGCAGCTCAAAACTCAAAAATGGGCAGTTTTACTTAAATTTTCTTGAAAATGGGCAGCTCTAAAAATTTCTTAAAATAATGCATGCTCCAGCTAGGGAAAAGAATGCGCGAAAAAAGCGTTATTAAGATTGCATCTTAATAATATGTTATTATTATAGTTAATAAAATGTTATTACCGCCGAATCTTAGGATTTATTAAGATAACACCCGATATAACGCATAACATATTATGTTATTATTATGCTGAAACTTAATAACGTTATTAAGATAAAAAAAAATCCCAACATAACATAATAATAAATATGTCGGGCAATAACATATTAATAACATATCGAAAATGTAAATCTATCGCAATTACTTCAGATAATCACGTAACTGCGCATGGGCGAATGAAAACTAAAATGCATTTTTCTCAAATTTTCAAATTTATTCGATTCTTTTGTTGAACATCAAATGACAGGGGAAAAAAAAGAGACGGAATTCACGCCAAAAAGTAAGATCGGACTTGTTTTTGAGTCACTGTACAAAATAATCCGTTTTGTGTCGTGCGGAATGTATTTAAGAAAAATGTGGAACAAACATGATCCAATCTCTTGTGAGCCTCGCGAGTCAATCGATTCATCCCACACATACATATATGCTTTGTTCCTCACTTCATCATAAATACAAAGATTATAACACCACAGTTGTCGCCTGTAATAAGCTTTTTTGGTAGAGATCGATGGAACTTCGAGTGCTCTTTGCAAATCAAACACCAAAACTTCTTCTTTATTCTCGGGAAACATTTATGCACGCTGCACGCAGGCTACACGATCTTTTTCCGTTTTATCAACGATTTGCAAATGTTTTTTTTTTAATTAGTCAGCTGAATAATCCGATCAGGAGTTGTACCCATAGCTGTTCGCTCGGCTTCGTATGAATCACACT
Organism: Sitodiplosis mosellana; assembly: GCF_009176505.1. NCBI lineage: Eukaryota > Metazoa > Arthropoda > Insecta > Diptera > Cecidomyiidae > Sitodiplosis > Sitodiplosis mosellana. Next base: position 3,668 of record NW_022596373.1, on the reverse strand, counting down.
TTCGGCAGGTGTCAACTTTTGGTTTATGGAAAGTTAAATTGAATTCGGTATTGAAAATGGCACGGAATTTCCATTCGGGCAAAATCGTCTTCTTTTGAAAGGCACACTTTAATTCATATTCAATATACATTCGGCGAAAAATGAACTCAAGTATTGTTTATTCGAAGCCGATATTTTGTAGTGCGAATCGTAAGTTGGAAATGAAGGATACATTTTCTTAAGAAATTCAAATCTTTTTCCTTATACTTTTTGTTGGGAATTTGCCCCGGTGCTCTTTTCCACTTGGGTTTTTGTCAGAATATTTGAGTGTTCGTTTGAGCGTTGAATCCGAGATACACAAACACTTCGATAAAAACGACAAGCACACTCGTTGTTGTATTCCATTGGAATCCGTCAGATTTATACGTAAATTCGGTTCGAGGCACGATCGGATTAGAATTTTCCTTCACAGCATCTCTTTTCACAAGCGTCCTAAAAAACAATGCCTTTTCTGACCACCCTCTTAAACCATAATACTGATCAAACACCGATTTTTGTGAAGCTTCATCAATTCTCTGATGACATTTGAATCGATACTTGCAAAGCACTTGACCCGAGAATATTTTAGCAGGAATTATTCGGCCAGATTTCGTTACATACTCTCCTCCACTTTGGACTTTTCGCTTTTTGATTGAAGCCTTCCAATTTTCCGGATTTCGTGTTCGTTTTTGTGACCTTGAGCGAACTTTTTCACCATCTGTGAAAAAATGGATCCGGCAAAATAACATTATCGAAAAATATTCTACGGAAAGTGGCTTAGAATGAAATTCAATTTTCTCAACCATAAATATTGCAAAATTCAATGAACACAAACAAACACAAAAGGCGTTTTCTTTTTCGATTTCATACGCAATTGTTCTATTGTTCTGTTTGGTTTGTTTTGTGTCGCAGTTATCATTTCCTTGTGCGTCGTGCATGCACACAGGCCGTAGCAATTAAAATAGAGGAGAAATGGATTCACAAGCTGGTCACGAAAACGAACACGAAATCCGGAAAACAGACATTCCGTGTGACTGCATATCGAGCTGAGCTATTTACAAATAGCTGGCTGTTTGGTACATTTTGATTTTGTGACTATCGAGCCATGCAAATTCATGTGAGATGATAAATTTGGGACACCTTTTTCCATCCTTTCCATGAATTTGCATGGTTTGATAGTCACGAATCGAGAAATACGTTTGGTCATATATTTGAATGTCGTATTTTTACTCAAAGTCTTTTCTATTCAAGTTAAATTACTGTTTCATGACCACATTACTGAGAGTCTGATGTTTGTTATCACATAAGAGTCATCTGTGCTCTTGAACAATTTACCAGTCCATATATGTACATTTTTAGGACCAAATTCATTCTAGATTAGAAATAACATCAACAACCAAAACTGTTTTTAAATTCTCAATTCAAATGAATGAACGAAAAACAGAAATGCTAGCAAAAACCATACTGAGAAAAGGCTGGAAGGAAATATTGTAAATGTTGTCATTGCAGACGATTTTGTGAATTGTCCAACCATGGTTGGAATATTGACCGCATTTCCGCACTTGTCAAATCCGAATCATGGTTGGACAATTCACAAAATCGTCTGCAATGACAACATTTACAATGCAGGGTTGGAATATTTCCTTCCAGCCTTTTCTCAGTGCACACATACTGAATCGCACACCGACTGAGAGAATGAAAAAAGTATAATATAATTCATGATTTATCTCTCTCCCAGCAATTTTCTATGGTTGCTAACTGTGATTTAAAATCGATAACCTTCGGAAATTTCCCGAGCTCTTGCACGATTAGACACAAATTTGGGTAACGCTCCAATTTCCAGCAACCTATTTGTAGGGCTTTCTGACATTCCGATGTCATGCAAATCGTTTTGCCAAAATGACAATTTGGCTAGCTAACATTCGATAGCAGCGCCCCCATACGACTGGAGACGATTTCCATTGGCGGATTGTGAGCCTGGTTTTGCGTTGTTTGGTTAGCCTTTTAAATCCGTAATTATCATAAGCAAGAGTTCGGCCAGTTCGCAAATCGATTGTATTGGCTGAATTATCAACGATCTCTGTGTACCGCTGTTTGACAATTCAAGCGATACAATCGATTTGAAATTACGGGAAATTCTTGACTTTTACTCACGCCACATAAGTTAACTGGCCGATCTCATGCGCATGATAATGCGCATGCGTCTACCGAAAAAACTTTTTAATACGCTAACCGACCAACGCAACTCGATTTGCATGACATTGGAATACCAAGAAGTCATACAATGGTTGTGTTCAGACAATCGCACCAATACCATCAGATGCGCGGTGTATTGGCAAGCAGTGCGATTGTATGAGGTTTATAGCAAGTGGCGAGTGTGTTGCTTCAACACAATCGTGAAGCAGGGTTGTATTGACAGGCAGGCGACTATAGCTACACACACCATCAAACCAAGCAACGGACGGTTGACCGTTGCCCGTAGTTAGTTTTTAAGTTTACTCTGTTGAGAATGGCCGACCAATAAAACACGTATTATTTATTATTCAGCAGAAACCGTTGTCTTTCAATTTTATATATTTTTAGTGTTCTCCCGAACAGGTTGCTTAGCATAGAAGCACTACCCGAAATTGTATGGAATAAACCATCGCTGCCCGAGGCAAGAAGTGATAAATTCTTGTATCCGTATCGGATCCCCAAGGATTTCCCTAGGGGGATTTTACTACGTGAAAACTTGTAAAAAAAATGATATAAACGCGCACGAAATTGTTACATTCAACAGAGAACTTGCATGATTCCACTCAGTTGACAAGTCTAGGGGCTTATGACCATTCGAAAAAATTTGAAAATTACGTTTTATTTATGAAATATCTAAAATCCGATAAACATTTAATGAATAAATATTGCATTCGCACGAATTTACGTTAAATTTGAAACATTTACACACATTCATTTACATTCGTGAGGTTTTTCGTCGAAATCTAATAAACTGTAGTAGAACTTCCTTTATTGCACATTCGGAACACTAGTACTACATTGAGCAGTATAAAGTGTCAGAAATAAAAAATGAAAGGTTAAAATATAACTAAAATTGCCGTTTCAATGAATAATCACAACTGCATTTTCTGAAATTCATAACTGCATTTTTGAAATCACAACTGCAAAAAAAAAACAACAACAGCAGCTTAAAATAGCCATTGTTCAGTGTTCAGTAAAAAATGTGAATTTCTGTACAGTGTACGAATATTGCATATGTTCTGAATATTTTTACAAATGCTGTGAATGTTATGAATATTCTCTGAATATTCTCTGTACACTTACACAGAAATTTGATTTTATTTTTTTTCTTTGTAAGAATATTCATAACATTCACAGCATTTGTAAAAATATTCAGAACATATGCAATATTCGTGTCAAATTCCGATATTTGAGTAAACATTTAGATATTCATTCGACTGAATTTTTTGTCATTAGCCCCTAGTGACAAGTTCCGTATTAAAACAACATGCGCGAAATTGTGCGAGTTCGTGTGCAAACATGAAGCTAGACGACGCGCACACATCAGTCGTTCCATTTATCATATCTATCTGGATTAACTTTTTCTTCCAACACTTTCTCCAGCTCTTTAAAAATATTTCCTTTGTCCATTTTAT
>NW_022596372.1:0-8550 GCF_009176505.1 Sitodiplosis mosellana | reverse complement strand
TAACAACAAAGCCATATTTTTCGCGCCAGCATTCGGAACAGAATTTTTTGAATTCATCAAATTTCATATCGCAATTCACGCCGAAATCATCATAAGCATGCCTTAAATTCATGTCATCTTGCTTGAATAATATGAGAAAATTGCAATTATCGCGGATTAAATGTTTACTCAACTTAGTAAATGTCTGGGTTAGGTAAATTACATCCGTGTCATAGTGTCGTCCCATGCAAAAAAGTTCACGTACTTTATCTTGATTTTTCTCGCAAATCACATCATCAAAAATGATCACGGAGTTACGTTTGGCTTCACTCGGCGCGATGACATCATCCATTGATGAAAATGTATGATAGCCGACTTCTTTAATTGGAGTCAAAATGTCTGATAAATATTTGTATTTGTCTTGCTGTAGAGTCTTCGAATAAACATATAAATTTTCAAATTTAATCCCATTCTCTGATTCAATCAATCCTAAAAGCAGATTAGTCTTTCTAATATAAAGCAATATCATCTAAATTCCTCACTGGGATATCTAGAGCATGTTTGGTGAAACGCATCTTGATTTAAACTGAGCGTACCATATATAAATAGGCGATATATATACGAGCAATCAATCACGATTCAATCATTGATGAGTGAACATCTATTATGGCTCATCTAAAGGCCGCCAAGAAATCTAAGAAATTGCATAAGGTGAAGTCTAAACATGGTAACGGACTTCTCGATACATTAATAGACAAACTTCCATTTGAATTACATTTGCCATCATATCAATATTGTGGACCTGGTACAAAATTAAAGGAGCGATTAGCACGCGGTGAAACTGGTATTAATAAATTAGACGAATTTTGTAGAGAACACGACATCGCTTACGCAAATAATAAAGATTCAGCCGAGCGATTAAAGGCTGATAAAAAGTTAGGTTCAGAAGCATTTAAAAGAGTGTTTTCAAAGGACGCTAAATTCGGAGAACGCGCAGCATCATTGTTAGTGTCAGCAGCTATGAAGGCGAAAACGGGGTTGGCTAAGGTTGGGTTGGGCATGTCGAAATTAAACTGCCGCAAAAAAGTGAGAAAAATCAAGAAGTCATCGAAAGAAATCGATTTTGCGACTCTTGTCAAAGATGCTAAAATGGGCATGAAAAAATCAAAAAGCAAGAAGATTGATTCGACAATCAAAGCAGCAATTCGATCGGCAAAAAAATCGGTAAAAGGGAAGCTCATTAAAATGCCGAGAGTTTTAAAAGTGCCGAAATTCACCGGAGGTGTTCTACCGATTTTGCCAATTTTAGCTGGATTGAGTGCGATTGGTGCACTCGTTGGATCTACTGCCGGAGTCGTGAAAACAGCGAAAGACCTAAAAATCGCACAAGAATTTTTAGATGAGAATAAAAGACATAACAAAGAAATTGAGATGAAAGTCGGAAAGGGCTTATATTTGAAACCATATAAAACAGGCAATGGAAAAAGCCGTTTTCAAAAAACGGTTAAAATCGCTTCCACGAGATCGACCGCTTAGCAATCATGACATATTAAATTTTGTTGAAATGTTAAAAATTCCACATTTTCGAGGGGTTTTTATGCGTGACAATATGCCCAGAAAGCCATCAAAAATTGAATGTTTGGTATTGAATCATGATAGCGTTCGATCCCGCGGAAGCCACTGGACTGCACTCACGAAAATTAATAATACCGCATGGTACTTTGACTCATTTGGTGACTTATTACCCCCACTTGAAGTTAAAGAATATTTGGGTGAAAATGTGCGAATCCTATTAAATTATAACCGCTACCAAAAGTATGATACCATGGTATGTGGTCAGCTGTGCTTGAAGTTTTTATATAACTTTTGGAGTTCTATAAATACGGATGCATTTTCATGATTGTCTTCAGTAACAGTTTCGCAATCATGTCGTCGTTTACAGTATCTCTGACCGGCAATTCATCAAATTTAACCGCACATTCACATTCTTCCCTGAGCTAGTTTTAGATGAAAAATATGATTATTCATGCGGTTTATTGGATTTCACCACATATCATTCTATCCCAAATATAACAGATAAAAATAACAAATTTTATTATGATAAAGGCGTTGAGGGGAACATGGATTTCCACATCATAAATGTGCCTCCTGGTTGCTATGAAGCTGAGGATGTGCTCGACTATATAAAGGACGAATTAAAAGCAGACGGCGTCAGTTTTGAATATAAAATCAACAAGAACACGTTTAAAACAACATTCAAGTGCTCCGCCAAAATTGTATTCGGGTTTGCGGAGTCAATTTACGAGGTTTTTGGTTTTAAAGGTGCATATGGGCAGCAAATTCATGAGAATACATACCACGAATCTGAAGACGTCATAAAAATCTCTAAATTAAACGTAATTAGAGTGGAATGTAATATTGTGACGGGGGCCTATGTAAATGGTAGATCGTGTCATTCAATATATGAATTTCCAAGCAATAAAGTGGACGTGGGCTATAAAATTATTGAGCAACCTCGACATATAATTTATTTGCCGATTATTCAAAAGCGTATAGGACTCATTCAAATTTCAATTGTCGATCAAGACGGTGACCCGATTGACTTTCGAGGTGAGGATATCACGTGTCGAATCCACATAAAAAGAAACGAGAACTAGACCAGAAAAATGTTAATTTATAACAAGCAAAATAATCTCAATCCATTTGGATTTGGTGATATAAATGAGAACACAGTTGGTGTTAAAAACATTCAATCGCAAGCTATCAAGCGGATAACATCGCGTAAGAGCTGTTCAAAGAAAAAGTTGTTGAAAAAAAATATTGAATTTTTGAGGTCATTGGGATTCACAGTAAAAAATCATTAGAAATGGCAAACATTTTAAGTATTGGCGATCTACCGATGCAAGACAACACAATAATTCATAATCAATATCATACGTATTCGCCTTATACCTCTTCATTCGACAATAATGATGAGATTAGGATCGCAATCCAATCTCAAAACGTATATGTGTTACCATCTGAAAGCTATTTATTCCTCGAAGTTGAAGTTTCTCGCAAAACAGGTGATGAACATGCTGATGTTGCGGGAAGGTGGACTGCAAATTATGCGGCCTACCTTTTCAGCGAAATACGTTATGAATTGAATGGCACTGAAATTGATCGTACAAAAAATGTTGGTCTCGCTTCGAATATGAAGAGATTTTCGGCGACGCCAAGCCCCCGAAACTGCTCTTTAATAGCCGTTCATAATGGTGCTGTATTGAATGTGGCAACCTATTCATTAGTCCTGCCTATAAATCAGCTTCTAGGATTCTGTGATGACTATAAAAAAATGATTTTAAACGCCAAACATGAACTGGTTTTGGTTCGTAATCGCAGAGATATATACTCGTATATGGCAGCTAGTGAATCGTTCAATATAAAAGTGAAAAAAATTCAATGGAAGGTGCCACATATCACGCTGTCGGATGAAGCCAAACTCGCGATGCTACGATATTTGGAGAAAAAGCAAACGATCAGTATCCCTTATAGGTCGTGGGACTTATATGAGATGCCGCAGTTACCTCAGAGCAGGAGACATATTTGGACCGTCAAATCGACGACTCAAATTAGCAAACCACGATACGTCCTCGTCGTTTTTCAAACTAATAAACAGATTGTGAGCGCTAATTCGGCCGCGTATGACAATTGTGATATTTCCGATGTTAAGTTGTATTTAAATTCGGAGTACTATCCATATGACAATTACAATTTGGACTTTACTAGCGGCAATTATCAAGAGCTGTATCATTCATTTTTGCAAATTCAATCATCATATTATCAGGGGCATGGTACTTCAGATAGCAATTCATGTGCATTGACATTTGATCAGTTTGGTACCAGTCCGATTTTCGCTTTTGATTGCTCGAGATCAGAGGAATCATTAATTGGTGGTACGGTTGACGTTCGATTGGAAATTAACGCACGCGAAAACATACCAGCCAATACTGCTGCATATTGCTTGATAGTTCACGATAATCAAGTCGAATATTCGCCATTCAGTGGTATTGTTGTTAGAAACACGTAAACAATGAGCAAGCTACAAGTTGTCAAGGAGATACATCGCGATGCGCGAAAACATTACCCAAGACGCCGCAACGTTATGCGCGGAATTTGTGACACACTGCAAGCAGATTTAATTGAGCTACCTCCTGATCGTGGATTTAAATATTGCCTAACCACCATCGATACATTTTCAAAAGTAGCGTATGCAGTCCCGCTTAAAACAAAGACTGGACGTGAGGTTACAGAGGCGATGAAATCTATTTTGATTTCAACGAAACGACCGGTAAAGAACATATGTCTAGATTTAGGGCGGGAATTCTACAATAAAGAGATGACGCGATTATTGAATAATTACAACATTAATCGCTATTCGACTTTCTCTAACTTGAAAGCGAGTACGGTAGAGCGCTGGAATAGAACCCTCAAGAAATTTTTTTATCAATGCTTCAGTTTGAATGGCAATTATAAATGGGTTGATATTATTCAAGAATTAGTCAACGAGTACAATTCAACCAGACATCGAACAATTAAAATGGCCCCAAAAGACGTGGATTCTGATCATGAACAAGAACTACTGGACACTGTTTATAATTATAAATGCATCATTCCGCCGAAAAGCATCAATAAATTTAAGATAGGAGACCATGTTAGATTAAGTAAATATAAGCATGTTTTCGAAAAAGGCTATCTCCCATCATGGACGACCGAAGTTTTCACCATCAGAAAAATTCAATTTACCGACCCAATCACTTATTTATTAACTGATTGGGAAGGAAACGAAATCAAAGGTGGTGTTTACACAGAAGAAATGCAACTAGTTAAAAATCCAAACATTTACCTAGTTGAAAAAATTCTTCGCAAGAAAAACGGCAAAGTGTATGTAAAATGGCTTGGTTTCGACAACAAATATAATAGCTGGATAAGTGAAAATGATGTAATTTAAATTGAATTTTTAATAAAGAAAAACACACAACTTTTATTATTTAACAAAATATATGTTTTTTATTTACTCTTTTGCAATTTTACAGATTATGCTTACATCTAAATCTTATATTATTTATGATTATGTCCGGAAACATCTATCGCAAAATTTAATGGCATCTCCACTTGTACTACGTGATTCTTTTTTAAAACGATCCAATCAATCAAATCTGCGCATGTGGGGCATTATAATGCCCCCATGCGAGAGTTTCAACGTTATCAGGTAGAACATGTCTTTTATCGTCATCATGACTAAGAGCCACCTTCTCCTGTCTAATAGAATACATCTTATGCAGCTTAGTGCGAAATGAATTCTGGTTTTTGATAATAGAACAATTTTTAGTCAAACATTCAAAATAATCATCAAATTTAATCTCTTTTTTTATGATGTATTTTTTTACGCCCTTAGCCTTTTTCATTTTATCTATACTATTCTTCGTTCGTACACAATACATTTTACTGCGTATACCTATTTTTTTGGTTATAATTTCACCATTCAACTCGTCCTTAAACAGACCAGGCACCTTCTTGTTCACGCGGGGCATGTTGTATGGATTATCCTCTTTGTAGTCGCTGGTGTCGAATTTCTCTAAATGCTGTTTCATATCATCATAGAAGTTTTCGCAGCTTATTTTATAGATAAAACTGTCAGTGTCGGTGTACGCAAGTTGGACTTTATCACCATATTTGGACTTCATAAAGTTATAGTGAAAGTCATACATAACGACTTTGGATATATCCAATATCGCGAGCCCCACCACAATCGGTTTATTCATGAGCAAACTTGTTTTTTTCAACTCGATGGCAACCAAGTCTTCATCAAAAATTGTGCGTCGCTTGAAATTCGGTTTCGCTATGAGCATACGTGCTCCAGATCTTCCACCCCACTGCGACTTCAGTTTGATATCAACGCGAGATCGCAGATTTTCCATCGTTTTCCCTATAACAATAATATGAAATAAGGATTGGTTAATATATTACATTTAATGCGTATGGAGATATGATCATTATGAGGAGACATTCACTTACCAAAAATAGCATTGCAGAGAAGTTTGAAGAAATTCTTTTCAAAATCATTAGTAGCTCGCGTTCTCATTTCCGTGTTCAGCTGAATGTAAGGCTTGAGCCAGGCTGTTTGGTTGAACTGCAGGACACGATGTACTTTCCTCAAAACTAACCCATGCTGAAGAGCCAATTTCAGCATTCTGTAGTGGATCACATAATTTTTTTTATCATAAAGAGTCAAAAGCAATTTCTTTACACCTTTTTTGCCTGGAACGTGCATATTTTGAGCGCAAAACGGGTAATCATTATGTAAATCATGCAACTCTTTCGGATAATCGAGATCTACTTCGAAAACATAGCCAATATCAGCATCATCTTTAAGATTCAGAATTGTCTCTCGATCAAATTTAACATCAGACCATTGAAAATTATTATGTGGTAAATGCTGCATCATCGAATGGCCATATAAGTTATTGGCGTCGAGGTACATGATATAGCTGGTTTCTTTATTTGGATTATAATTATCCATGAATTTATTATTAGCTTGAATGTATCGCGTACTGCATTGGCTTATGCCTCCGCGAATTCCACGTTCAACGAACATGAGCATGTCGACATCCGTAAAGAGCTCAAGTTGAACATTTGTATATCGTAGCATGGCATCGAAAGAAAGTCCGGGAGCTGTATAGTAGTTCGCTGGATCTAATTTATAAATATTTTGGCATGTTTTACGGAAATTTTCAAACACATCTGCCAATAAAAGCACGTCAGTCTTTAAGTAGAGGTCGGAATATTCACCTAAGTCTTTTATATTAAATTTATCCCACACCTCTTTCGCGAAATCGTAATCTTTATCAGTAATCGAGCTGTTAGTCAATGTACTATGGAAAGCCTCTTTGGATGGCAGCGATGTGTCATTTAGTTTTTCCCAGCTGTCAATGTAATCATAGCAAAAAATGCCCTTTCTCTCCAATAATTTCAGCTGCTCTTCACTCAAGTGCTTACATTCGGTCCTCAGAATACGCTTTTTCTCTGATGGAATCAAGGATGAAAGAGTATCCAGTGAATCAGCCATGAATCGAAATGAATCGATGAACCTCAGTTTGATGTCCTCTTTGAATGGCTGGGCCGTCCCCTCAACGGTTTTTGAAAAAGATATGTACCTTTCCGTGTTGATTGGGATAATCTGCATGTCACCCGCGAAACCGTTGGCTAGTTTGCGCAGCAGAAAATGCGAATCATAGCCAGTCAAATTGTGAAAAACTACCGGAATAGCACGATTTTCCACGTAATTCAAATTACAATCTTGATGTGCGGCACCGCGAAATTCACCCGTCAAATGGGAATGATCCCTTACTTTAATGGAATCGGAATCAAATTGTTTTTCACAAATGTGACAAATGTGCGTATTTTGAAAACGTTGCTCCTGTTCAGCAGTCATATTCAACGGAATTATATTATTGAGATGTTGGGCAGCAAATTCAGCAGCAGTTTTCATCTGATCTACAAACCAATCGATACAGTCAGGACCACGTTTACTCGCATAAAATGATTTCGACTCGTCAAAAGAACATTTAAAATAATACCCGACACTGTAAACTTCATGCTCCTGATAAGCCGCAATTTCTCGCTTTTTGCCTTTGAAAACTGGCACATCAGGTACTTTTAATAGCGCTTCGACATCGGCATAAATTATGAATGGGCATTCAAGCTGATTCTGCCAATTCTTGAATTGGATTATATTTTTATCCTCCGCTGGCATCTCAATTGCGAACTCGTTCTGTCTCATACATTGATCGATATGTTTTTTCAGTTTTTCCGAAGTTTGAAAAAAATTCAAGCATCGATCGCAGAAGTAATGTCTACATTTATGCTTCGTTACTTGAGCGGTTACCAATCGACTTAAATGCTTGATCCAACAATAATGCGATTGAATTTGCAAATTTTGATCCTGATTTGGTTTTTTTGGTCGTATTGCTTTCGTGATCAATAGTAGGTGAACATGATTTAACTTTACATTTTTTGTAACGCGAATTGGACGTATAAATTTATCATCACCTTTGACTTCGTACATGTAAATATTTACGGATATTGTTGGATTGAGTTTTTCAAATTTATCTATTTGATTCAGTTTCATGGGGAATTCGATTCCAGTAAAGTTTAAATCATCTTTATATGGTAAATAATGAAATAACCGGTTGGGGTTCCACTTAGCTTCATGTAACTTTGATAATATGGCCCATTTGAAACACATTTCATCATTATTGACAACGTTTATTATTGCATGTTTTGATTTCAAGTAATTGGGTAGATCAATAAACGATGATCCCCTCCACGGTTCATATTTATTCACTTGCACAACTAACTCGCTGATATCAGATAGGGTGAATCCCGACCCTTTAGTCACAACATCATCAATTTGACTGAGGATATATTTCGTAATTTCTTCACGAAAAAATTCAGCCAAATCCGTATCAAGATCTACAATTTCACTTTTTGTCTGGATATAAATTGTTTGTTTTTCTTTTAATTCACCAC
>NW_022596371.1:0-27326 GCF_009176505.1 Sitodiplosis mosellana | reverse complement strand
AAAATATAAGTCGTGAGGAAAACAAACACTACTCTCAATCTCACCTACAACTATTTCAGAATTACTTACGTTTTGATCCATTTATATCTTTACGACTACCAATAATCCCAATATTATTTGCAGCTGGTGTTTTTGGTTCGTGTAAATTCTTGTCCAACCTCTCAAAACTTCGCACAACATCTTCAATATCATCCAACGAAATAACATTGTGTTCGTCATCTGTATACTTTGAACACAATTTGGTGATTTTGTATAACTCGTGCTCAAACTTAGGAGAGAACTGCTCAGATAAAAGCGATGAATCGATTTGTATGTGTTCACGCTTTAAACATTCCAATATATCACTTTTTTCATTTAAAACTTGTTTGGTCAAGACTTCAATGTCTTTTTTCGCTACAATATCGGCCATTTGATGAATTTCAACAAAAACTATCAGACAATTTATTGAAATATGGAAAAACAAACGCCGTTAATGATACTGAATTTTTTTGAATAAGTTGATTTATTTGTCATTGTGTTCGTGCGGTTTGACAGATAATTCGACAATGCGAATTTTATAAGTGGCGTTGCTGACGATTACCAAATCATCGTTCTGCAAACAAAAGTAAATTTTAAAAGAGGAACATAAGTACGATGAAAAAATATCAAATAATTTTTTAATAATTGAAAGAATTAAATTGAGAAAATTAAGTCAAAATAATAATGATTTAATTATTATTAGATGAACTGGTATGTTTAGACCAGATGGCGCTGATGAACGCTGCAGTGAAAGAAATGAAGTGCACGAAAAAGCGCGAAAAACGAAATGTCATGAAATTTTTTTCGATATTGGTTATAATCAAAGTCAAAAAAGGAGTTTCTTCTTTTCATATTCTAAACAGTTCAAGTGTTGCATAAAAACGAATTGAAATTGGGACATTTTTGCTAGTGTGATATTATCTAAATTAATCCTTTTTTGTTCTACAGATACCAACCAATAAATATGTCAAAGACAGATGAAGTCAGTGATTCTAATTTTACCAAAGAAGCTACCTCTCCGAAAACGATTGAGTTGAATTTTAAATGCGACTTCGAGCCTGAAGATGAGGTGCTACATGCTATTCAAACAATTTTGAATGCAATTTCGTGTAAGTGGTTAAATATTGACTACCTGAACAAAATCTAACAAGTAAAAAATTTCGTCCACCGTAGCGGACAGGAAGAAATTAAATTCAATTCAACATGAACGCGATTCTCTTTTATCTCTACTCAGGACTTTTGAAACCGAGCGGTAAATAATTTTGATTTTTGGTAATATAATTCTTTTTAATCTCATATGAGAGTATACATATATCATATTATCTTTTGGTATTCATTAAAAACGAAATCCCGTGATGAAGTGTGGCTTTTTGAGTATGAAAAACTTCCCCTGTTTTCTTACAATTCGCAAATTTGTCTGTCTTCTGTTCTGGACGGATCATAATAAACTCGGAATGAACACGTAAAAATATCGAATCTTATTTAAAAGATCTTGCTTTGTTGGCAATATGTATTTCAAAGACTTTGATATTAATCAAATCTAATAACATATTTCATATTCAAAATCGCTACAGGCTACTTTGAAAGTGGCTGATCCATTCAAAATTTCGACCACCCGAGCAAATTTCATCTCATTGGTATGCAACTAAAGAAACCAAGTTTTTAATATAATGTTTTGACGAATTGTTTTCTTACGTCCCTCCTTAGAGTATAATACGTAACTGTGATTTATAGGGGAGATGGGGGTAATCTGGGACACTTTTTTTCAAATAGGCGGAACTCGGGTGCTATTGAAGGAAATTGAAAAAATTTATTTGCCGTAGAAAAGGTATTGTAAAAAGGCAACTTTTGGCAAACTTCATTTTTTTCCTGCCCCGTCTGAGGTGTAAGGGGCGCTAATTTTCCGAAGGGCTTACCCTTGCGGGTAATCTGGGACAGTGGGGGTAATCTGAGACAGCCACCATTTTGTATGTTTTTCAGCAAAATATCTCAATGTTTGTTGGTATTTCATGTATAATTCGGAGAATTCATCTATTTCAAACAATTTCCGACTGTTTTTATCTACTTTCACTGGCAATTTATTTCGAAAACTAGGAAGCAATGGCATTATACTGAATGAAGGGAAAAAATGCATTACCGGTTTTTGGAAAAGTAAAGAAATGACGATGCGCAGTATCTTAGTAGAGTCGCGATAGTCTCTCGGTATTCCGGTAATATTTGATACCACCTAGCTGTAATAATCATAATTTTGGTTCACTGGACATTGCTATTTCACCCGATTTCAACGTCGATTCTTCCAATGGCGTCTTTTTGGCACAAATTTATAGATATGTACCTATAAAACTACAACAAACATTCAAAATCGACATTAAATTTAAAGATAAACACTGTTTGTATGCCTTAGATGCAGGCCTGCCACAGGTCAGCTTTTGAGCTGATTATCATCTATTCGAAAATCTTCAGCTATTATCAGCTATTTCGGTCACAGTTCGGCTTTTTCAGCTTTAAAAAAAAATAATGAGAAAACTAACACAAATGATGAAAAAAATCTCAATGAAAAAAATGCTTATCATAACAATGATACGAAACGCGTTTTCAGACAGAGCAATGAAAAAGTAAACATTTTTCTCTTATGAAGACAATATTAACTCAATCTAATTCTGAATCATTGGCACTGTGCTATGACACGGTGTCATCCTTTCAATTTATCTGAAACGCATTGGTCAGCATATTTACGAATCAATGTAAATAAGAAATTATCGTTTTTATTATTGCTTCGATTTGGCATGACAACACTTGATAGATCATGTTTATAAATCGATGTAAAGAGGCAATTGCGAAACTGATAAAAAGAAATTACCGTTTTGTTATTCTCCAATTCGGCGAACACTTGCTAGATGTGAAAATGAGTGCACAAGCATTTTTTGGCTCAAGTAGTAGCTCCAAATATCAAAAATATAATAATGCAACAATCAGTTCACATTCGATTTTGGCACGAGTCACATTCCCATTCAAATCAAACAAGTACATTTCTATTGTGAAATAGAATGTCATGCAAAGTTCATAATGATTGGTTTAATTTGGAATTCGAAATGAAAGATAAAAGCAAAGTGAAATACAAAGAATTTTTCAAGAAGGAAGAAGATTTTACGTTGAGATGTTCAGCCTGCGATAGTACTATCAACATCAAAAGCAAAGGATTTGCTGCTGTGACCCAACACTTGATGCGAGATAAACATATTGAAAACATGGAAGTCAAATTTAATTCAGTTAGCAATATTATTTATAAGTCAACTGCTTAGCAAGTAAGATTGAAAATAAAATTTCAGTTATGATTCGACTAGAAACACTATAAAAAAACTATTTTTATAACTGCTTCTTTGATTTTGCCATATTAATCTCATCAGCTTTTGCTTGCTTTTTCAAACTGGTAATATCAGCTTTTTTAGAGAAAAAAATCTGTGGCAGGCCTGTAGATGTGGCGTGAAATGCATAGAATGCAAAAATAAACTGTCACACTTTACCCCCACCAAAGTGTCCCACTTTACCCCCAGTTACCAAATTTCACGCCACACATCAAAAAATTTTCACTAACCAGAAATAATTAAAATTACTTATTATTACGTGAAAGCACTCGACTTTAGCTACAAATTATACATATCATCAATTCATGTACGCTCAAAAATGAATGAGATATTCACGTTTCTATGGAGAGAAAAAATTGTTGCGTGAAGGGGCAAAAACACAAACCGTGCTCTAGCGCAGTGTGTATCAGACTGAGAAGAGAGTCTGTGCACGTCAAATGATCGCCACACTAATGCACATTTACGCACAGTATCGTTTTGACGTTTGGTGTTGCCCATCGCGAGAAAATGGGTGTGTCCCAGATTACCCCCTGTCCCACTTTACCCCCTCTTCCCCTACACAAAATTATTGTAAATCTTACTACATTGACTGTGATATGGCCTTCCATTGAGTTGATGATCGTTTTTTGACTTGTTATTTATTTATAATGCAAATGAGTTGAGTTTTGTCAATGTTTTACGAAGATTAATTTTAAAATGTGCATATCTTTCGGTCTCGACATGAGTTGCAAATTCAAAACTATCAACAGCGTTTAGATTGGACGTAAAACTCTCCTTCAATTTATCATCTCTTTGATAAATTGAACGATGACTTTTCTAGGCTTTTCGATGTTTGACGATTCAGTTAGTTACACGTTTAACCAATTAACAAACCAGTGGTTTGATTTTTCGACAAGTGACATTCAATATTTTTCACATGCTCTATCTCGCTCCTCATATGGGGAATTGGGTAACTCTTTTCTAAAATAAAGTTTAAAATATGTAATTTCCAATGAGAATATTATAAAATCAATGGAACAATTTAAAATCGGTCGGATCGAGCTGCGAATGAAACCAGAAATATTGAGAAACAAATTCTCGAGAAATTCCTACGTATTTGTACTGAATTTTTGAATTTTAGATTGCTGTTTGAAAAATGGGATTCATATCTCACGATCCACGAAATCGACTCTTATTTTTAGGCTCAAATTATTAATATTCGAAAGTTTAATAACTTTTAAAAACAATATAAGAAACCTGGTAGGTAATGGATAATTTAAGCTATATTGGACCGTTGACATGCGGCTAACTACATTCATTTCCATGTTCTGGTTAAGTTTTATGTATGAGCTTGAGCTATCTCATAGATCCAATTCTCATACTAGTCAAGAAGAATTATTTAATCGAAGCTATTTATATATTACTCTAATTGTATAAGCACGAAAAGATCAGGTTTATCATGATTCTTGGATGCATTTTCCTGCACACTTAAAATATTCAGCCAGCTTTTGGCGGTGTCAATAAATTACTAAATCAGTTACTTTATTTGTTTATTTATAGTTTTTCAGATGATTTGTTGACCACGGAAATGAAAGAGAATCGTCGAAAAAGGGTGAAAAGGGAGTCTCTGATGTTCAATGAATCATCAGATGACCCAGATAACACAAATGCTGATTTGAATGCTGCATTTCGATCATCTATATCTGAGAGTCCACCCAGGAAGAAGCAACAAGATAGCCAAGATGAGGTGATCGAACCAACACAATTTAGTCCAGTTAAATCCAAAAAAATCTTGCAGGAACTTTATCTGGAAAATGATGTTTGCAAAACAACGAAAAGAGAATCAACGTCTTTGGTCACGAAAGAAAGTAGCCCAACAGTGCTAAGCAAACGTTCTAGCATAAAAGTAACTAGTGAAAAACCTCACACTCTGGTAGAATTGATTTTAATAATGATTATTTTTGTCATCAGACTGCATTGAACGAATCGCCTAAATGGCACTCAAAGGCTCCTAGCAAGAATAACACACCACGCCGCTTGTTTGATAGCAGAACGGCTATAGATGCAAATTCATCAACACCGCAATATCAACAACTAAATTCTCGAAAAAAACTGGGATTAAATTCATTATGTTTAAAGCAATCCACCATAAATTTTCCAAAAGTAAGCCTTTATTCTGGATAAATTGAAAATAAAAGCTGAGATTTTGGTTCAATTTTCGCCTCTCTTGCATTAAGTGCTATCATCTCTTCGATGTGCTAGATATCATTAGCGAGTCGTATGCAAACTCTTCAACAATTTTTGTAATGTGCTATCGTTTTATGGTAATTTTATTTTCACCGATCGTGCGTATTCAACGTATTTACTTGGTAAATTTGCAGCGCGAATTCTTCAAATACAAATTCAACTCAGCTCAGCCCAGCTCAGCTCAGGCTTGCTTAACAGCAAAATAACACTCTCTGTCTGAAAGTTTCATGGTGAAGGCAGTTCTGTGATTTTCGACCTATTTTCGCCCCGAACATATAAAATAAATGAATACCAATTTTGTCGAATATTTCGAAGTTTTCAAAAAAATGGTAATGAAATGCAGTTTGGTGTGTATATTCCTGACAACACATTAAAATGAGATATCCATCAATTAGAAACGTGGGAAATTTTGGTATATTGCGAATAAAAGATTCGAAACTTCGAAGTCCTTGGCAAAATTGCGACTTTTTCACTTTTTTACTTTTACAATATGGGCGTTTCTAATTATATCCCATATTATTTTTTTAATTCCAGAAAAAAACAAAGTCTTTGATCTATAACTATAGTTGGCTCGGGAAACTTTAAAATTATCACGCTGATAGATTTCCTGTTCAATTATTCTCAACATGAAAAGAATAAATAGAATCGAAATTTCACCTCGTTTCTAATAAGTTATCAGGGCTACGTTGTACTTTAATAGTAATTTATGTACCTACCTTTTGATTGTCCTTTATTCTGGTGGTAAAAATGGTTGAAACTGTAGTTAAACGCAACCCTGAATTTTTTCTTGAATATATATGCCTGAGGACGGGGTATTTGAGTTAATAATTTTTACTTGATTTTTTTCAGTGTGAAGAAGAAACATTTTGTGAAGTCATGCAACAACCATCTACATCAAAAATAAAAAGAGAACCACAAACTTATGATAGTGTGATTGCTTTAGCAAAAGATACAAACGAAATAATAATAGTCAATGAATCGCAACCCACACAGGAAATTTATCAACATGTTTTAGACAGTGAAGAAGGATTTAATGCTCAACTTGGTCAGAATTTATCGAGGAAAATGATAAACACTAGGATTGAGTGTGAAGACTGTAACGAGGTAATAGCTTCATTTTATATTTCTGTTAGAAATTTCCAAATTTTATATATGGTTGGAAAGCTATTATCTTAAGCTCTCTTGAATGAAATGATACTAAAATGAATGAAATAACATTAAAAAATGTAAGTAGGAACGACGAAATGTTGTTAATGCTCATACGTGAAAACCATGTTGAAATAAAATATGATAAACTAAATATAATAGAAATTCGAGCACTATTTTTTACATGTTATGGTTTACCAGCACTATTTCCGGGCGGTGCTGATGACATGTACCTATAGAAAAGAATTAATAGAACACGCAAAAATGGTACCAATTTCAACGGAATCCAGATAGGACGAAAAATACAAAAAATTCATGAAATATTTGAGAAATAAGCCTCAAAGTGAACCAATATCACGATAACATGATCAAAATTACATTAAAAACACATGAAATGCGTAAAATAGATGAAACTTTTGTATAAAGCCGTAAAATGTGTAAAAAGTTCTGATCCGAATAGCCCCCAGGCACCATTTCCGAAATTTTGTCCTCAAAAAATATCACGCGCCAAATATTTATCCAAACTGGTATTATTCATTGATAGTACACGATCTTAGCTTTCAGAATATAATACCTTTCCGGTGCCGGATCTGGGTGTTTTGTCGCCCCGTG
The DNA here is from genome assembly GCF_009176505.1 of Sitodiplosis mosellana. Taxonomy (NCBI): domain Eukaryota; kingdom Metazoa; phylum Arthropoda; class Insecta; order Diptera; family Cecidomyiidae; genus Sitodiplosis; species Sitodiplosis mosellana. The sequence goes on along the minus strand of NW_022596371.1, from coordinate 19,959 downwards.
CAAATTGTATTTTTGCCGCCCTAAATTTATGAAATAAAACGAACATTTTCTCAAAGAAATTTCAACCCTTTATCACGCATTGGTTCCTAAAGTAACCAGATATTACAAACGCTATAACTACGAAACCACTGAATATTTTTGCATATTTGTTGGGAAACCAATGTAGGGAACTGAACCATCTTTCATTAATTACATTACTTGTACTGCTGTGAAAAAATGCGAAATTACAGCAGAATTCCAAATTTTGCATCCTCGCATCTTGTGGGTTTGTACATTCTTTTCGATTGTCAAATTTTGATTCATAGGACCAAAACACATCAATTTAACTTATGAAATTTAATTTATTCAGGCTGTTATTGCGGTTTGACAGTTTTGACTCTTTTCCGATTTTCTCGATAATTACGCAATTTTTCAAAAATCCATTTATCGTGGAACTAAACATATATCAAGATCATTCAAAAATAAAAAAATTGCGCATTAAAGGGTTAATAGTTCTTCCAAAAGCTGATAATTTTCTTTCTGACACGGCTTTGATATATCGCACAGAAAACCGAAATATTTGCTTAAAGGCGTTGTGGCGACTATCAAGACGTTTTGGCTCTCAGTGCAAGTAGAATTATGGCGCCTCTTTCAATAAGATTGAAAAATACATGTCAACTTGCGAGGAGAGCGAGCCGAAATTTTTTCAGTAAATCAGCTGAAACATTTGGCGCAAATCATTTCCCTGTGTTTTATTTTCCTCTTCACGTTTTCTTTTTTGCATTTATAATTTAATTTTTTTTTCAATTTGGGATTTTGCCGCCCAGTGCAAATGCACGCCTTGCATGTGCCCAAATCCGGCACCGTACCTTTCAATTCGTTGTTTCACCAAAACAACACAAAAGTCGAAATTCCGTGATGATGAGAATATAAATCACACTTTTACCGTTTTACGGCATACCGTTCACAAATGACATAATCATTTAGGTTGCCAAATATGTGGCAAATAACAACTAAAATGTTGGTGCCATATGTCATGGTGTTGATACCGTTTTGGTTCTGTATAGATGAATGTAGTATTTTATGTAGGAAAATTTCTTTGGGGCTATCAAAAAGCTGTTCTAAAGAATAAGACACATTACAACCTTAGATCTATGTATTAGTGAGCTGAGTTTAGCGAACAATGTATTACACACACATGAATTTACAGTACGCCCCCGCAAATTAGAAACCCGAGAATTGGAAAACCTCAGAAATTAGAAATGAATTTCAGGTTTGAAAATTTTTATGAAAAGTTTCTAATTTCCGGGGTTAATTTCTAATTTACGGGTTTTCCGAATCATTTCATTCAAGACAAAGGGAAATTTACTTCATTTTTAATGAAAAAACGTAATGAAAGTCTTTTCCATTTCGTTGAATAACTATATTAGCAGATCAGCTTGAGATTTTCGACGTTTACCATGAAGTTAAAATTAAGTCAAGAGTAATCTGTTCCATATTGTCTGCGTCAATCATCAGTCATTAACAAATCGAAACCGATTTGTTCCATCAGAGAATTTGCATATACAAAATTGTATATAGAATGCTAACGTTTTCTGTTTACTATCGTATGATATAATAAGAACAGTCGGTCATCGTTTATTTCGGTTTGTTACGAGGAGCAGTTTATCCAGTAAAATAAACTGACAGACTTACTATATATTTATAATCACTAAAATAACTGCTTATAAGCATTTATTTACATACAATACTTGATTGAACAGTGTTCAATATATTGTTTTCAATTAAGCAAATCATTCCTCCCTATCAGTTTTTCATTTGATACACCGTTTTTGGATGAAATTGAAAAAACCTCAGAAATTAGAAAACTCCGCAAATTGGAAATGGTCTCGGGACATTTCAATTCTAATTTGCGGGGGCGTACTGTATTTACCCTTATTTAAATGAATATAATTCACATATTTCATGTTACACTTCAGTTAAAACACTTCTGTATTCCCATTTTTATTATAATTATCAACCACACATATATAAATATATGTCCAAGAAGCATCCGTGTTGTTAATTCTCTATCGATTATCTCTCTTTAGTATCATAGGAAACTTGGACGTGACGTGGAAAAAAATCCCCCAAGGAAATTCGGCATTTGTTCGAAGCATCATAGAAATGTTCAAGTTCTGGATACGCCACCAGGATTCTGGAATCCGAAAATTATTGATTCTGAAAGTGATGAAGACACTCCATACGATTATCACTTTGGGAAGAAATGAACTCGAATTGTTAGAATGGTACAACATATTTAAATGAAATTTTATTGTAAATAAAACGAATTACATGCATAATCCAAACTTATCCGCACCGCAGCAATTTTTCTATCCTTCCGCTTCAGAAAACGATTTCCCAATTAATTTATTAGAATCACCAAGAGAATCATCAAGTCAGTTTATCCACGGTTCAGAAAAGACTTCATACAAAAAGTGCAAATATTTATCAAAATATCACAATTTTTACCGAAAAATAAAACGAATTACATACGTAATCCAAACTTTTCCGCTCCGCAGAAATTCCACTTACCTTCCACTCAACATGCAACCAAAAGTTCAATGAAAACTTTTTTCATAGCACTTTTGACCTTAAAAAATAACTATTTCGATCAATTTCCATATTAAAAGTGTCATTTCGAGAAATGACAGAATTTCAAAAATTTCAAGAGATGTCGATTTTGGACCAAATTTATAGGCAAGTAGGTGTTCGGTTGTTCAAAGACTCCCATTATTTTTGCAAAAAAACATAAGTTTGCCTCGACCAAAACCCTGCGGGTACTTATGCTTTTTTTGGGTACTTCCCATAAAAAAGTGTCATTTTTCAAGGTTTTTCAGGTCCTCATTCGGAGGCTTATGGTACGAAATTGGTAAGTCAGAATGGGGTCAAAATCAATCCGAAGCTTCGTCTCGACATGCCAAAACTTTTCTCCGCTTACAGATCTCAATTATCTCGTAAATTTTTTGAGATATCCGGCGACAAAAAAAAGAGATTACTATGGGATATTTTTATTCATATGGGATAGGAATATCGCATCAAAATATCAGTGCCGGTATTCTGGACACAATCCGCAAAAATCATGCGGAATTATTTCGAACTTTCAATTGAATTTTTAGAAGTGGAAGGATAACGTTCAATTATCATCCCACATACATTTTTGGAATGGACCTTTGCCTTCCACTTCCAAAAATCCAACTGAACGTTCGAAATAATTCCACATGATTTTTGCGGATTGTGTCCAGAATACCGGCACAGATATTTTTCATGCGTTGCGTTGTTGCAACGCTTCTGCAGTTCAAAATTCATATTCCCCTCCTCGAAAACTGCCACTATTCCAGTATATGTTTTCAACTCTATTGCGAGTAACAATATACCAATATACCAATTTCAATATATTTTGGTCTCAAATCGAATTTTTCACAAAACACTGAATTGAAGCTGAAGTCATAGAAAAATGAATATTTTGTTGTTCATTACCCTAAAAAAAATAGGAGCCTCTCATAAGTACACAGGAAGGGCATATTTTGGGTGGAAAATGCGATTTTCTGTATGACATATTGCGAGTTGAAAACATTTACTGGAATAGTGGCATTTTTTGACCTTTTACACCAATTAGACAGGGTCGAGCGAACTCTAAATCGTTTACTCGTCAAAAATAATGTGGCATTTAAATCACATCGGCCCATCATAGGTGAGTTTTCTATTCCATAAATGTGATTTTGTATGTAGATTGCGGATAAGAAAATGAGTGTTTTGTTGTTCAAGGACTCCAATTATTTTTAAAAATAATAGCAGTTTGCCTGGACCAAATTCCTGAAAAGATATTATTTTGAGTACTTCCCATACAATAGTATCACATTTGACAAAAAAATCAAATTTCACACAGAGTATGTAGTTGGAATGGTTTTCCTTTCAAACGTGTTACACGATTTGTCGCATAAATCCTATTTTGATTGATCTTAGTGTGTTGTTTTCTAAATCCGTTTTCCTGTGTGGAACATTACAAAAATATATATTCAAAATACACATTTTTTTGCTTGGGGAAGGCTGAATGTCAAACGTAATGTTGTGTGAATGTGAACATCAAAATTTTACTCAGAATTGTATGCTGCTTAAATGGAAACTAGTCATTTTTTTATTACAAAAATAGGGAACACGCTACGAGGCAAAAAACAAGAAAACTGTGATAAAAAATAAAAAATAAACATCTTACACGGTATTTATTCATTTTTCAACTGGAACATTCCTCATACGTAAGGAAATGAATTCATTAAAATACAAAACACGAAATGAAAAGAAACTTGTGTTTTTTTAGCCATCGAAAGGTGAAGGTTTATTTATATTCAATGCCGTATATTATCGTAAAACAATTTATTACAATAAATTTCACTATGAAATGGAAAATCGGTCGATTCTCTTCTTGCTTACAAACATTTGTTCTTTTTGTCCTCACATTAAATTGAAAAATCTTCTACTTTTTCTTAGAATTAGTTCGCAGATGTTCCATCCATACCAGCTTTCCCGGGAAGATTTTGCAACGACTCCTGTTCACGTTGTTGGCGTCTTCGTTTCTTACTCCACAATTCATGACAATCTTGCCACGTCGGAAGTTTTGGTGCCGGCATTCTAAATTGAATAAAAATCTTCAGTTTATATACATGTCTCTAAAAATTCAATATCACAAATGAATGGCGCTATGAAACTGATTGTTCTTAATCAAAAAATTCAAGAAATTCTTTGAAAAATCTATTTTTTTCAGGTGTTAACGAATCCTTTCAAGTGTTCAAAGTAAAAACCAGAAACACAGCCTCAAAAACTGAACAGTTTTCAAACACCTTAAGTGTTATATATTCTCCCAGGAGAATAACCAGGTAAATTTTTCGATATTTTAATTATAACAGTTTCATTTTACTTACTGATCAGGATTGACATTTTTTAACCAGTTTGATTTGAGAGCGTCCTCAGCAGTAATCCGTTTGTCAGGATCTAGTTCAAGCATTTTATCGAGTAAATCGAGTGCTGCACCAGGCATAAATATGAATTCTTCACGTAATCTTCGTCGATACTGCTTTTTTGGTTTTAATGTGTGGAAGAAGGGTAGACGTATGACACTTGGCCAAACAGCTGGTGTTGGTGTTCCACATAATCTTGAAATCATTTCAAGCTGTGCCATTTCTGCGTTTGCTTGAAACAAAGGCTTCTTCGAAAATAGTTCACCCAAAATACAACCACAGCTCCACACATCAATGGATGGTCCGTAGCGCTCCTCACCCAATAATAGTTCAGGTGGTCTATACCACAGTGTGATCACTTTATTTGTATAAGGACGTTGACGATCCTCTGCATTATATAAACGTGCTAGACCAAAGTCGGCCAATTTGACTTCGCCCCTGAGGATACATTTTAATGTATTATTTATTTTACATAAAGTTTGGCTTGTGACATTAAATTATATAAAATTTTAATTTTTAACTCACTTATTATTCAATAAAATATTTGAACATTTGATATCCCGATGTAAGAAATTCTTTTTATGACAATAGTTAAGACCATCCAGCAACTGTCTCATTATGCTAGCATTATTTTCTTCATTAAATTCAACCATTCCAGACTCCAGTAAACCCATCAAATCATGGTCCATATATTCAAATACTAAATAAAATGAGCCTTTGTCCTTACGAAACTCCAAAGCATCTTGTTTATCGGTGACGATTTCCCGTAAGTTGACAATATTTCTATGGTTTAATTGCCTTAGAATTTTTATTTCACGTACAGCAGTTATCGGAAAACCTTCTTTTTCATGCTCTAAGCGGACTTTCTTCAATGCCACCATTTCCTTTGCCTGATTATCTCTCGCTTTATATACCTATATGTGAGAAAAAATTATTGATTCAAATACTATCTGAATTTACATTTATATATCATTGGTTTTCAACAGCGGTTGTTGGTTGCGTTGGTATACAGATTGTGAACACGCCAATTCTAACAAGCATGAACATGAACACACAATTGAACCGACGCAGTACATACAGTGTGTTACGTATATACCAACGCAATCAAAAGTCCCTGTTGAACAGACAGCAAAGTCACGGCTCTGAGAATTTAAATTACACCACCATTTCATTATTTGGCGATAACTTTGTGTTTGTTGTTTATAGTTTTACTGTACTGTGTCACTACTGTTTATATCAAAATTTTCAACAACCTGTCCATAAGTTCCTTCTCCGATCTGTGCTATAACCTCAAATACATCGACACATCGTTCTCCCCAATCTTTGATTGTCTGACTCCTTGAATTTCTTCGATGCAAAATAGTCGGCCGCTTACGTTTTACATCTTTTTTGTTGCTGATCCCACCGCTATTTCTAGAAATAACATTAAATACATTTATTAGCTTATATATATTTAATCAAATAAAAAACTTTACCGAAGTCAATTCTCGTGCCGAAAGCGAACACAAAACTTCTGATATCAATTTAAAAAGATCGTTTTGGAGCGATTTCAATTTGCCTATTTTGCATTCGTTCATACATCGCACCGAAATGATTTTTTTAAATTAATATAAGAAGTTTTGTAATCGCTTTCGGCACGAGAATTGACTTTGTTAAAGTTTTTTATTCGATATCAAAGCTGTTTTGTAATAGAATTTTTCAATAAAATTAACAGTAAGTCTATGTTCTTTCACACATTTGACTATGAACGCAATAAATTTGAAATCTCAAGAAACAGTTCCATTTTCCACAATTTCACTTGATATTATGATATAAACAGACTGTGCAAATGGTCGGTATCTCTAGAAATTTCATTAATATCAACTAAATACAATACCAATTTTTATCAATATTTATCTTCGCCAACAAATGACTTTTTGTCACTTTTTTGCGTTTTTTCATGATTTTTCTAACTATTAGGAAACGAACTTAACCAGATATGTGCTATATGTCAAATTTTAGCTCTGATTTGAGGCTATAATCAGGAGAATTTTGAAAAAAAAAAATCGTCGGAGCCGTTTTCGGGAAAATGACCGGTTTGTACCATAGGTGACCATTTTTTCGGTTTTCCGCCCATAAGACCATGTCAATTCAATTTTTGCTGGCTCCGAGACCTTTCCAACGATACCCAAAAGTCTGGAATTGGATGACTGGTTTGGGCGCAGTGGCCATTGGAAGGAACGCCATTTTCAGAATTTTCAAAGGGCCTCCAAGGCCAAGATGGCGGCTAGATCAAAAAGTGGCTCAACAAAAAAGTCTTAATTTTTTATATACTCCAATGCCCTAAAGTTTGAAAAAGATCGAACAAAAATCGTACGGACGGACGGACACACAAACAGATAAAACTATTATGTACTAACTTTTAACTTAAACATGTTTCAATATAAACGGGCCCCGTTCAACGTCCGAAAAATGGGAAAAACTGAGAATTACTCTCAATGTTCCAGTGGCCATATCTTTGGAGGCGATTGGTCGATTTCAAGTTTGAACACATTTTCTGGGCCTATAATGTAGGGACTTTTTAGTCGTACTTCATTCATTTCAGATGACCACTCAGGAAAAAAGTTCAAAATTGCGTGTATATATAGACGAATTCGACTTTCAGCACTAGGGTGCTTCCTTCACTCGTATCTGCTGTCGCCGGCTGTGATAGATGTTGACCCATCTACCACGTCACTTTCTTAAAGCTGGTAATTTAATTATAGGTTTATTTTGGGGCAACTTTGATGACTCATCATAACAAGGCGCTAAGCAATAACAAATTGGAGAGTCATAGCCAATTGAAGATTTAAAGCTCGACATTGATTTTGTGCTGTAAGAGCTGCAAAACATCGATACTATGGAACGGGTACCAATGGTGTGCACCAATGGTACTAAAACGATGTGCGAGTCATTTAGCACGTCCACTCACGCAAATTTTCAACGAACTCTTGACGGCTGGTCCATTTGCTGGCGGATGGAAGCGCTCGAGTGTGTCACCCATATTCAAAAAAGGGACAAAATTGAAAATCGGAAATTATCGTGGCATTGCTAAGCTCCAAACTGTGGCGAATTTCTTCGAGCATTTGGTGAACGTCAAAAAGTTACACGGCTGGATTTACTGTCTCTAATTTTATTGAATTTATTCAATATGCCCCATCATAAATTCAAATGCATAAGTGAATATTCTATATACGGACTTCATCTTCTTGCCAAATCATGATCAATAGTGAATTCGATTGAAGACAATGCGAAGATTTCCCACATAATTCAATGGAATTTCAGCACAATGCTGACGTAAACAGAGAAAATAAAATGACTCAAGATCGATTGAAAGAACAGAGGGACAGCAAAAATCTTACGTCCAAAATGATTCAGCTAGTGTGATAACTCCTTGAGTTCAAGTTGTATTATTTTTGCTCACGAGATTTATTTGTTTCTTGCGGTAACGATTCCCTTCCTATCTTATATTTTGGAAATGAACTCGAAAGTTGCTCTCTCTATTGATAAAACAACAATGATTAAACTTACACATGCAGAACACTGTTGTTTTGTTTGAAGCTTGATGAATGACCTGATGTGACTGGTGAACTGATATAATCATCATCTCCACTCAAGTCTTCACTCCCAGGAACCATTGGTGGCATTGGTAATGTCAGAAGTCCACCTTTCTTATTTGTAACACCAGATGTTGCTGGTTTATTGGAAGTAGTTTTTGTCTGCTTACAGATTGGACTCGTACTTTGTGGTGGGCTAGGTGTATTAATATCTTCTAGCTCATTCACATTCACCCCTGGAGGCATTGGCAATTTCGTAAGATTTTTTGGCTTCGATATCGTCGTAGTAGTTGATTTCATTAAAGTTGTAGATTGATTTTGCTATTTGATAAATACGTCAATTACATTTTAGTTTCCCCTTAATTTTTGAAATTTTCAGTTGGCAGTAACACATAAAAGAACATGATGAATAATTAAATTAAAGTCGATGGTTTACCTTCGCTTGAGGGCGCGAATAATCAACTGTCGTATTAATTATCGTCTCCTTTAATAATGATAGAAAATACAAATAAGGTATTGAAGGTAGTTTTTGGCAAGAGAAAATCATTAATGGATATTGAAGTTTACCGTGCGCTGTGTGGCTATCACAATATTTGAAACAAATGTGGCTTTTGGTTCACTCGGCGGTGGAGGTGGTGGTACTGAAATGAGATTGAATTGTCGATGCAGATCGGTGTGTGTTTTATCAGACGAATTGATACTCTCTTCCCCTGGTGATTTTTCTGTCGTTTTTGCATTAGATGTCGTAATTCCTTCTTTTGAGGTAGTTTTATCATTTTGACTTTCATCCGCACTTGGCATTGGAATGTCAACTAAGCATACTGCATCTTTCATTCCGTTCGATGTCTGTAGATCGTTGGTTTTTTCTGAACTTGTTGATATACTCGCTGAATCCACTGAAATAAAATTTAATGGTTTAAACAATATGTTTTCTCAAATTATTCAGCTAACGATTAAATTGATAAAATATACCTGTATCAATTACTACCAAATTATTGTTATTCGTAATAGCACTATTTGAGTTTTCACCACCAGAATTAACAGACTTTTCCTCTTGCTTGTCAATGATTTCTTTCAAAACCTTATCTCGTTTGTGTTTGTCTTTAACTAATTCAGCGAATAAACTTGTGTCCGGAATTTTATTATTTATATTAAGTTTTCTTGTTGGGGGAGTTGGAGAGCGTGCGGCCCGTGGTGATGTGTCATTTTTGGTCCTATTAGAACGCGATGAATAATACACCGGAGAACCAACTGGTCGAAATGCTCGTGGACTGTGACTACGGGAATGTCGTTTACTCAATCGAACTGGCGACGGACTGTGTGGTGCGCGGCGCTTTCTGTTTGAAGGCAATATACGGGTCGAGGATGTCAGATCATAAGTATCTGCAATTCGTTCACGAGAATGCCGATGGTTCTGAATATCCGTATTTCTTTTCGATGAGTATGGGTAATCTGAAGGTCGCTCATAAGTTCTTTCTGGTCGCCTCCTTTTGCTACTGTGTGGCGGCGGACTGTATGCATTTCTTCGATTACTACCAGGAGATCGATAATGCGAATGTGAATGTGAATGACTTCCACTTGAGTTCGCATCCACATCTATCGGGCTATTATGGTATGCAGCTACGGTTGTTTTTCTGGGCACTAATGGTGGAGTATGTGGGGATGATGCAATATATTTTTGCGCTTATGACAAATAACCATCAAAAGGTGTTATGATAAGTTGAATTGTCGCTCAAAATTTTAATGATAGATTGTAATTTCGAATGGACTTTTAATAAATCCATTAGTATTTTTAGCTGAAAAATCCAATGGATTAATATCTAATCCCATAGTAAAGATAATTAACAAAAATGATTCCATGAAAAATTAACACAGAGACTGTTATTTTATTCGACAATGGTCACACTCATTCCCGCTCATGTTTGTATTGTATCCTGGTACTGTTGCATCGGCTCACAACGAATTTGATTCAGCGCGATTCTAGTATGAATTTCGAATTAGTTGTGGGCTAAGTAAATTCCAAAAAGCTATGCAACAATGGGAAACGGTACTTCTTTGTTGCTAAAAAAATAACCAATTGATTCTTCTTTCGATGGAACGGTGTGATAGACGTTGTTGTATATGTGGCACTGAGGTAATTGAGCCAACCAGAAAAACAATTTTTGTTCAAGTCGAATTTCAATCGAAATAGTTTCATAGCTTATCTCGTGAATATATTGTTGGAGTGTTCAAAGTAATTTTCGAGGATGAAATAAATAAATTTTCAATTGTTTTACAAAATCAACAAAAATAAAATGAACCTTGTCAATCCAGGACCATTTACTAAATCATCAGCCTTGGCAATATTTTCGGATATATATTATACAAATGGATTAGATATTAATCTAATAAGATTTTTATGCTTGATAATTTCAAAAGATTAATAATTAATCCGTTCTATATTACAGAGTCGATTGTGGAATAATATTTTACCTGTATCTGAATAAATGCTCATGTTGCTGTTGGGTCTGATTGGCGGTGTCATTGGTGATTTTGATAGAGTATCCGTACGGTTTGGTGTATATCGTTGTTTTCCCCAATGTGTGGGGGACTCACTCCGTATCGGTGGTGTCAAATTTAACTCATCATCCAGCATTGAATCATTATCGGAAATATTTTCAACGCTTGAAATGGATTTATTTCGTTTTCTCTTCTTTTTTTTCTTATTTTTCTTCTTCTTTGTTTTCTTCGTCTTCTTTCTCTTACGCTCAACTTCATTTGAGCCATCCGATTTAATTTCGTCGTCATCGTCATCTTCATTTTCATCATGAAATGAGGCAGGCGAATGCTGAAAACATATAATTCGATTTTTTAGATCCATATTTCAAATATATATTAAATGCCGCATTATTTTTATTGTTTTTACTTGGTGGCGGTGATGCGATGAAATACTCATTTTTGATCTAGAATGCGAAGATAATGATGAACTAATAGGAGACCCAACTTCCAACTTCCGCTGTGGTGGTGTTGAAGATAATTTAGAATTATCTACATCCATGACACTTCCAGTTGCTAATGAAGGTGCATTATTGCGACTCGAAGAATTACCATTACTAAAAGATGAAATTTTATTAGAATTCTCTAAGAAAAGAAATTTAATGAAACACTTACTTCTGGCAGTCACGATCGTTGAACGAATAAGCATTTTCTTCGTCTTGAATTTCTCCCGCTTCTGGTGCTGAAAAATCTTCAGAGCTTACATCGGAGTACTCAACTAATTTACTCGATGGCAAAACATCCTTGGATGAATGTATTTTACCACATTTGGAATCGTATTCATCGATGTATGGAGATTTTCGATGTCGTTTTGATTTCTTGCTTGACTTCTTCATTCGTTTTTTACTATGTTTACTGCTGCCGCGGCTTCTATCCATTACAGTAATACTTCGGGCACAACCGGGTGCAGTGTAATCAGATATAAATGAGGCGTTTTGATATTTGTTTTGGAGATAATTGATTATTGCCAATAAAACCGCATCAGATTTTCATTAATGTGTCAGTATTTGTGTGTATCACTTCATCTGAAATTAAATAAAAAATCGGAGTTATTTCTCCAACAGCTAGATGCAAATGAATACATTTAAGAATGGACATAAGGCAATGTAAATAATACAATGTGTATGTATTGTGCCGAAGAAGTCAAATGCGGTCACAAACATTTCAATGGCATAATATTGTGTAGGTCTTTCAATCCTGAGAATCCATCAAATTGTAACATAGTTTGCTCTGAACCTTAAACTATTTATTTGAGAAACACTCTCGTGCACTTTTCTTTATCATAAACCATGGCAACACTCATTTGCATATGCACTCTGCCATTTAGTCCTTGGATTTTTATTTTTTTATCGTATAAATTCATTACTTATAAAGATATTGGTATAAATTTCTTTCAATCTTGTAAATATTTGAATTGATTCGGTTTCTATTTAATTTCAGTCAAATGATTTCACTTCATCATTCCTGATGTTTTGTGAATGTATGAATTCACACAAATCATATACATACACTCATTACATGTGGGTAATGTCAAACTCAAATGTACAAATTTTCGTAATTCAATCAAACAAAAAACCAATTTAGACTCTTTTTTTGCTATAATTCACCAATTTTGCTTGCACAGACCTTTACAAACTTTTTTGTAACGAATGATAATAATATCCATTTATGACGATATGTACAATTTTGTTTTCAGATTCTTCGTATCTTTCTGTCTATATCTCTTGTACAAAATGAAGTTCGTCTCACATTCAACTTTAAAATACAGCACAAATTAAACAAAGTTCAGTTTAAATTCTTTTGAACAAACCAACACTATATGATTATTTACACAATGTGTAAATTTAAGATATTTGAAAAGAAAATAAAATTTGCTTCATTTTAATTCAATGGAGAGCCCCCATGTACTATTACATTTTGACAATTTCCTTTTGAAATAAAGAAGCAGCAGCAGTAGAAGCAACAACAGCACGAACATCAAGTTTTAGCGTTTTACAGCTGTCAAAATCGGTACGGAAAAGTATGCATTTCGGACACATAACTCATACAATGACATTTGCACCGCATTTCGTATGCTTATGTTTGATTTTAGAAACATTGACACAATTCATCGAAAAAAATGGGCGCTTGAATTCAAAATTTAAAATGCATCTTCTGCTATTCGGATGAAGTGAATTTTTATAAGATTCTTTTGTATTTCTTTAGTTTGGAAAAGCAAACCCGAAAATTAAATGAGACTTAAAAATATGTTATCTTTCACTAAGTTCTTTTTTCAATACAAACATTTTTATAGTTAATTGAAAACCAGCATGACAGCAAATATAAATATAATGTGTTTTATTTTAGGAATATTTTCCTTTGTTGTTCCAATTGCAAATCAAAACTAATGCAATATTTGACCGATCCAAAAACTCTTCAATTTGCTTCATATGATCGTAAGATAACTTTAGAGTGTGTCTTGGTCGCTCTTCTTCACACAGACGAAATTATCAGACCATTTCTACATATTCACTTTTAATTTTCAATTATTTTTTACAATAATACAAATTCTATAAAAAAAACAGCTATCAATGTAGTCACTGCAATGTGGGGTCCGTTTTATTACTGTGCATCCCATGCAAAACGCACCCTTTTGTTCGGAGTCTGTAATGGAAATTTTCGTAACTTATGTTATGCACAACATGTCAAAGTTGTTCAGAACGCAGAATGAATGCGTTCAAAGTACATTACCTGATATTATTATTATTACTTTATCATCGCATTAGAAGTGCACTGGCATAAAACTTTGAACCGAATAAATGATATTTGAAATTTTTCAGAAACAAAAACGTTATGAATATTCTATTGTATAATGAAAATTTCATGATGACACATACAGTTTATTACTAAATCTGTAGTGCTTCTTTTTAATTTTTATTTTTTTCAATATTAAAAAGTGAACTGAGAAGATTTTATTACTGGATAAAAAAAAGAAGTCAACTACCTACCACGTAGTGCTAATAAGCGATAAACAGTGGGTTAATTGGCAAAAATGGAACCATAATAAAAGATTGAACAAATTATTAAAGAAGAAAGGTTGATCACAGTGAAGGCCTCAAAAGTTTATTTATTAAGTACATGTACAGAAAATATAAATAATGAAATAATTGACAATTATCATCAGATAGTTTGAAATTATACCGCAATTTTCTAATGGATATTAAAAAATTCATCTGAGACATTTACATTCTTTAGTTTTTTTTGGGTAAGAAATGATATATGACTTCATTTTTTAATTTTATTTTTACACGTACACCAGTTTTATATGCATAAACAACATAAGATAAGATAAGATAAGATAAATGGTCAGATACCAGACGGAGTATGAAATTTTAGGATAGCGGTCACATTCTACACTATTTGTACTTTTGTTTTCCCATACAACAATTATGCAACGCAGCAGAAAAATAATAAACATTCAATAAACTTATCCCACCTGTCTTCTTCTTTTGTTTGATACTGATTAGATTCGCTGAGTAAGGTACAATTGGGTCCACTTTGATGCAGGTCATTTAGACCAATCGTTTCGTCTGGTTTCATTTTTGTGGGTGCAATAGTTGTTACGATTCTTGTCAAGTCACCATACAAAGCTGATGTGGCACAAGTCTCTCCTAAAATATAAAAATCTCGAATGATTATTTTCGTATTTTTTATAAATTAAAATAAGTATTGTGGCCTTGTCCGAAGTGCGGGTACATAGTTGGGATCATTTCAAATAACCCGTCACTATTTATTACCATATCGAATGTTGATTCATAATCGGTTTCAAATAATTCTAATTGATTTGTTTTTAATGTTTTTTTCCTACCATCGTGACGTTACAAATGACTGAAACTACACACAAATACGGGCCCAAATTCAGACGTGTACATACGCTTGGTAATGGATGCATTTGCGTTAACAATTGCCTATAGGCACCCATTCAAAATGGGCAGATTTGACCCGTCTCACAAAAGAGAAGCATATTGCTGATGTAATTACGGCTTAAAAGATTGAAACGCAAACAGTAAAAAGGGGCTCTTTGGCGTACAATGGATTCAAGTGTCGCTTTCGAAGGTTCAATTTGAATTTAAAATAATTTCGATAGAAAAAATAGTTTACGATCAATTGTAACGATTTTATCACTTTTTCGGCTAGTATAATCCAATATAGTTATCATAATCAATCTAATTATTTTGTAAAAAATAAGACATAGGAAGGAATGTCATTTTTATATAAAATTTATAGCTACGCCCTGAAGAATTAAAAAAATTTAATATCAACTACGCTCATCTCAGAACAACAATAATAGTTGTTTGGGAGCGACAAGTGAAGAACAGCTGCTGAAATTCACACTTGCTATAAATGTCATTGCTTCTTCTGCTTGATAAAAACCTGAAATATATCTATTTACCACTTCTCCTATTGTTTAGTGAACAATTAACTTCAACATGTGAATCTTCTTTTTTGGGAGGATTAGATACTTTCACGTTATTGCTCATATTGGATTTGCTCGGGGGAGGCGGTGGACGAGACTTTGGCAATGAACTTCTGGTGCCGTCCATGATATTTTGCAGTTGTCCAGTTACTGGTGTTTGTTTTTTTCTTGATTTGCTTCTCAAATCACCAACCAATTGTTTATCACAAACTTCGGATGTTAATTCGTACACAGTTGATTTAGATTTGCCATTTGATTCATCCTCATATGTTCTTGTAGAAATCATTATTGATGATGACACTTTTTCAAATTGAAATTTAAAATAATTTTTACTCTTAAAAAATATTGAATAGAATATCAAATATGCTATGGTTTTAACCTACTTTCAAATTTATTTTCCACGATCGTTGCACTTGATATTAATGGTGCCATGATTTGGTCTTCGGTATTCCTTGCGCAAAGTTGTTTACCTGATGTAGAGATATCCTGCGACATTTTTGGTATGAAAGTATTGACTTTGTTTTTCTTTTCAAACAATGCCAAACGTTCTTTGAGGGACATTTCAGCCGGATCTTTTCTGTCTGGTGGTGACATTCTATCGAAAATAGCAGCGCATGCATTATGCACAAATCCTTTTTGTCTCGCATTTTTTAATTCGAGACGTTTAGGTGGTTTTGGAGGTAGTGCGGGCTTACGACCCAAAGGAACAGAAATTGTTTTGACTGAGCTCTCCACTTCACTACGTCTGATAACATTGCTATTTGCATAAACCATTTCTGTTTTCATATGGTCTTTCATTTCGATTCCTGATTCCTTTGTGTGAAATTCCACATCTTTCAATTCGTTCTTCAATTAGAAATCAACAATATTAATATTATACGATAAACAACCACACATGCAGAAAACAATAACTCACCTTTGCAACTTCTTCTTGCAATTTTGGAATATTGTCACTTTCATTCTGATTTTCTTCTTTATTGCACTCATACTTCAAGCTTATTGAACTGTTTGATAATTGGTATATTTTACAACGACGATCGATTTCATTGAGCATTTGTTGTGCAAAAGAGTCCATTTTATAATTGATTATCTTTAAACGAAAACGGAAATGCCAAATCAAAACAAAAACGTTGGTGCACTGCAATTCTCTGCACTATTATTTAATACATATTCCACCAAACCTTGACTTAATGCAATTTGATGTATTTTCTTACAAATAATAGGAGCACAACCTAAATGTTTTGGTAGGAATGGATTCAATTTCATTCGTATAACAGCAATAGTAAGCGAAACGGGTCAGCTAAATTATAAATTGTCTCTCCGTTTTTTACGAAATTTAATCCTGAAAAATTACAATCGACGTTAAATTCAAAAGTTTCTACATATCTGTCTGTTTGTAACTCGCTCAATGATACCCACACATGGACACTGTTTATTATGCCGTATACCACCACAAACTCAATTCACGTATACCAATGAACTAACCGTGTATCTATTGACTGAATTGGGGCCGTCCAATGTACATAGTACACGAGCAATGGAAAAATACATTTACGTTAGCATGTTTTCGTTGCAGCATCAAAACTATTTATGTATGAGTTTATTTGGTCCCTATCGGAGACTTTGTAGTTTCTTTGAATTCATTTTACAATCTGTTGAAAATAGAAAACAATTATAAACATTGAAAAGAATTACATTCGTATTTCCGAACTTTTCCGTACTATTGTCCGTACTTTTTAAAATAGATGGATAATCGAGGTTTTCATAAAATAAGCCCAACCAATCAAAACTTCCATATTATTATTAGTTTATGATGGAAAATCGGGTGATGTAGAAAATATATGACACCCATAGAACAAAAAACAACTTATGAGTTCTCTTTCTATAGATAAGATGGAAAAAAACTTAGAGTAAAAAAGAGACAAATAAAGTTGCGAGCAAAAGTGATACAACTCAGCATTGAGTGGAAAAGACGTTTTTTTGCATTTTTCTGCCTGTTGGAAAAAGATTTGTAGTTCTTTTGATGTTCTATAATAATGCTGAAGACACCTAATCGTTATCTATTTCCAGTAGCGAGAAAAATGCAAAAAACGTCTTTTCCACTCAATGCTGAGTTGTGTCACTTTTGCTCGCAACTTTATTTGTCTCTTTTTTGCTCTAAGATTTTTCCGTCTCAGTTATGGATAAAGAGCTCATAAGTTGTTCTCTTTTTCTATGGGTGTCATATGTTAGATACGAAAATAGATTTTCTGCATTGTCCAATACGAGAAATGTTTTCGGTAGCAACGCCTTCGATTTCAAATCTTATTGTACGAATGTACAAGCGAAACACAATTGATTTTGATTATAAATTTCAGTCGGCGACGTTATTCGTATGTTCAAGTAAAATGAACTGAAAAAAATTCACTTCCGCAAAGCGTGACGGTTGACAGAGGTGACGGATAATGGGAGGACGGATAATCGAGGCTCCACTGTATTCTCAAAATAAAGAAAATATAAATCGCAGCATACATTTTTTTTTCAAAACATTGGTAATGTGCATTAACGAAAAACAATTCTTCAGTTTTGAGCACTCCCATAATCTTATGAAAGTATTGGAACCCGCATTCTCAATTGCAATTTTGTGCAGTGCATTGACTCTGCCCGAAAATGTTTTTATAACAAATTTGTTCTCATTAAGCCACCTTTCATAAGAAAATAAGAATTATCATAATGTTTCTGCTCCAGTCTGTATAGAAGTAAAGTAATAAGTAACTGATTACTTTTTACTTATTACTTTCATTTTATTACTGTAATAAGATGATTACAGATTACTTTGTAATAAGTAATAAGATCATCTTATCAGCATCAAAAAATTTATTTTATTTTAAACTTTGGAAAAATATTGCATAGAGTGAAATCAGCGAGCGAGAGTGAAGGTTCGGTGCACGGTGTTGACGCTTTGGGGCTATTTTATATGGGTACTGTCAAGAAACCGCAGTGTTGATATTCATATTCTAAGAAGTTCGGAAAATGAAGTTGTGCTGAATTTAATTCTGTTAACTCTATTCATTATCATAATTTTTCAATTTCGGGAAATTCACTTTCGGGATTTTTTTTCTCGGAGATTTGATTTTCGGGATCACAGCCGGCGACAGCAGGCGCGAGTGACGAAAGCACCCCTGTGCTGAGAGTCGAACTCGCCTATATATACACGCAATTTCGAACTTTTTTTCTAAACGGCCATTTGGTATGAATGAAGTATCGTCAGAAAGCCCTTGGCTCATAGGCCCAGAAAATGCATTCAAACTTGGGAATCGACCAACCGTCTCCATAGATATGGCCACTTAAAAATTTGGAACAATTCTCAGTTTTTACCATTTACCGGGGGTGGACGCGGCCCAGTCATCTCAAAACATGTTTCTGAAGCTTGTCGTTGAGACCTTTCCAACAAGACCAAGAACGTCGAAATCGGACCATCAGTTCATGAGTTATGGCCATTTGAAAATTGTCTTTTCCGTCTCCACCAATTATTCTGAGATAATAGTTTTGTGTGTCCGTCCGTCCGTCCGTCCGTCCGTCCGTCCGTCCGTCCGTCCGTCCTTTTTGTCCGATCTTTTTCAAACTTTCAGGCATTGAACTATATCAAAAACTAAGACTTTTTTGTTCCGCCACTTTTTGATTCGGCCGCCATTTTGGCCTTGGCCGGCCTTTGAAAATTCAAAAAATGGCCTTCCTTCCAATGGCTACTGTGCCTAACCCTGTCAACCGATTTCAGACTTTTAGGTATCGTTGGAAAGGTCTCAAGGCCAGCAAATGGCACCTATTTGAGCTTTGAAAAATGAAGTTAGCATGGTCTTATGGGCTGAAAACCCAAAAAATGGTCACCTGGCCTTGAACAAATCGGCCATTTTCTCGAAAACGGCTCCGACGAATTTTTTCAAAATTGCCTCAAATATTGCCCCAAATTAGAGCTAAAATTTGACATATAGCTTATATCTGGGAAAACTCTGTTTTTCGAGATATGGCCATTAGAAGTTGGAAAAAACATGAAAAATCGACAAAAATCAACTAAAACTCATTTTTGTTGCCGTGAATAAGGTCAAAATCATAACCAAAGTGTTTTTGCGCTCAGATGAATAAAATTCTTCCGGATACCAGCCCTTCACCAAGTCTTTTTATACCATGCAATCAACTAAAAACTCAAAAAAGTACTTTTCATGAAAAAATCAAAACGATTTTAACTACAACATTTCATGTTTCATTTTCTTTGGCTCAATACACACCACTTTGTGTTTGATTCTAGGGGCTAGGAACAATCTGTGAGATTCACATAGATTCGCATATACTCATGCGTTCGTGGCTTTGTTATTGTTGTTGTACGCTCACTGCGATGCGAATGTCTCGTATACACAATCACACGAATTCACAAATATTCGTA
>NW_022596370.1:0-14085 GCF_009176505.1 Sitodiplosis mosellana | reverse complement strand
ACAGTACTCATAATGCAATGCTATGTGAAACATGATATTCATAACACTAACAGCTTAAAACAGAAGAGCCATCGATGCTCTTCTATTTAAGGGTGCAGTCACACTAGGAAACATGGATTGGAAACATGTTTCCAGTTCCCCATAAGATCCTTGTTTCCTGTAAACAAAATTACATTGGACCTTATGGGATGTTTCCAATCCATGTTTCTTAGTGTGACTGCACCCTAAAAGTGGTTTCGTATTGGTAATTTGCTCGTGACGACCGCGCCGATCATGCAAATCTTCATATTATATCGATAGTAAACCAAATGAGATTCATTCGGATTCACAACTTGATTATTTTGGCGCGGTCGCTGTAAACAAAATATCACGGTCAAACCATGTTAGAATGTTAGAGCATCGATGACTCTTTCATATAAAAGTTTTATAATAAAACTGTTAGTTGTCAAAAACCATCACCTATACACTTACATTTGTGATGATGAACAAAACATTTTTTCAACAGCAAACAGTTTCTATGGAACGAACGATCAATTTTCATTCAGTCGAAAGCGGTTTGGTGTTGATAACTCATTCGTAGCGACCGCGTGCACACATAAGCTCAATAATGTCATCACGCGACCAAATGTTTGTGATTGTACATAAGTTTATCTCGCTCATACACACACACACATACTAACACAATTCATTGACGTACATAAAGCATGTACATAGTGTTATTTCTTGTCTATCTGTCTGCTCTCGCACATAACCTCAACCGGATTCCGATCACATCACAGCCATAAGCACAACCATTACCTACACACACACTTACCTTTACGATTGCTGCCTTAACATTTAACCGCTTTTAACCTCCAAAATTCAAATTTTGCTCGGTGCCCCCGCTAGAGTGGGGCAATACAGAAGTCAGTTGTAAAGCACAGTGTGTCATGCGGACTTTGTTTTGTTTATATTTATCGCCGGATCGAATGGCGTTCAAAATATCAGGCTCGTTTTTGATGTTGTTGTAAAATTCCATGCAGCTTTGATTGCAGTTGAATTTAATCAATGCCATTGACCGTATTCTGGTGAGACTCAATTCCGATCGATCGTCAGTCCATAATTTCTTCACCAACGAAAAACACCTTTCAGCTGGATTATTTGCACCTTGGACGAAACACAAAAAATATTCATTAATATATTAAAATAGTAAAACAAGTATTCAATTGCAAAAAATAAATAAATTTACCTGGTATCGAGAGAATGTAACTAACAAGTTGAATTAATGCATCGCAGTTGTAATTTTGTTCGGCACACTTTTTGAAGAAACCCAAGTGTTCTCATTACTCCCTCAAAAGAGAGTACACTCTCTTCTCACTCCTTTGAATGTATTGCATATGCAAAGGAGTGGAAAGAGAGTATAGAAAGAGTGACTTGTTTTTTTCATTATTCCTCCATTTCACTCTTTCGTATGCATGTAACAACGAAAGGAGTGAAGAGACAGTGTAGAAAGAGTGACTCTGTTCCATTGTACTTAGTTGTCTGTAGCTCTGTGAACATTTACATGTGTTGGTATATGCTTATTGAAAGAGCGTTCCAGTGTAATATTCATTGCGACTGTCATTCCAATGGAAGGCCGTTGACAGTTGTTTTCCGCAACGGCTCAGAACGTACATTGCATTTCAAGACAATATGCCGAAAAAAACTGCACCGAAAAACTATCCATCGGTTGAACAATTTGTTCACAAAATAAAGAAAAACAATTGACAAAACACTGTTAGGAAAAAATAAGTGAACGATCAGCGACAGGAAATAAATTTAAAGGAATAAAAAAACATGAAATAATTATCGAAAAAAGAGATACTACAAAATATGTTGACCGAACGGGTCAAAAGCGAATTAACTGATCAATTCGGGACATCTAATGAGTTCTTAAAAAGAATTGGAAGATTGAATTCTCTTCTCCGTTTCGCACTCGGTAATCTGATGACGAGAATTAAGAAAAATAAGAACGTAATTACGGCTAACAGACATAACTCCCCGGCCGTGCGTGCGTACGGACGGACAAACGCTTTAAATAACGCACTGATAGCGGACGTACGTACGGTCCAATGCGTTATTTGATGTATGGACGTCGTGAGGACGGGCGGCCACCAGAAATAAACTCAAAGTACAAGCGAACGTGCGCACGTACGCACGTTCGCTTGTACTTTGAGTTTATTTCTGGTATTTTCTAAGCCAATTGCACAAATTGAAATCATAAATTGAATTGAATTACAGTACCTTTGGAACAAAAACCTTTGCTCGTACCCGGACGGTCACGATCATCCAATTTCTGCACAACGGATTTTTTAGCGGCCTGCACTGCTCAAGAAAATGTTCCTGTAAAAAAACCATTGAATGTGCAAGCAAAATTATTCAGCAATTGAAAGAATTGAACAACATATATTCGAAATTCGTACTACTGTTGTTCCGACCAATCATTTGGTATTATTCAGCGTAAGCTTTGCACCGGCAAACTATGCACGCTTTGTGGTTTAGAGCAAAGTTTTTTGAATTCGCTGAATACGCGTGCCAATAGGTCCACGTCCGGACCGACGTGGAAATCGGCAAAGTTTTCCTCTGCAATTTCATTGTCATCGTCTTCGGGACTGGGATTTTGAAGAGCCAAATGCTTTTGGAAGCAGACGTGACGTTTCAACTTTGAATTGCCTACAGCACCCAAGTCCACTTTCAACATGAGGCGGCAGATTCCACAAACAATTTGGTCGTCACGATCATAAATTCGGTGCCAAACTTCATAAATTTTTGAGCGGTAAACCGGTTTATCTTTCTCTTTGACAGCGCTCACCGTGAAATCGCTGCGTGGTGCAGCTAATGCTGCATTCATTTGATTCAAGTTCATTTTCCTGAAATATTAAAAATATTTGAGTGTTTCTTTTTGAGTGGTGCCGCGAAAGAAAGATTGTATGCAGAATGAGAGGTGCATGATCACAACATGACACTACTTCATATACCGTCAGTTAAAATGAACGCGTAAGCAATAAACGTGTGCTCTCACTCGACACACTCCTTCTTCTTCTTGTTTTTTATCTCAAACGAAACGAAGACATGAAATCAGAACAATCGGTACGATTGTGAAGTAAAAAAACTCTAGAACAAAATGCAAGTGCACCGAAAACATATGAGTCACTGAGGATACCTCAATTGTGCTTAAACAAAACTACTTGCAAAGTGTTAATTGAATTGAAATGCGAAAAAAATGCGTGTGTCGCGTTATTCACCTGATCGGCTTCAATTGCAAAGTAAAATGGCACGAAATATTAAACTCTCGTTCAAAATTGAACGTACGTTCAATATTGGCGTAATTTTTTTCCGAAGTTGTCCTATTATTTTATACAAACACTTCACACCTAATTAGGAGATCTATTCTATGCAAGAGCTGCGTCTAAAATGTAGCATCGTTCAGCTGATGCGATGATTTACACGGTTAACGGATCACATGTATCGATGTATTGGTGCGAAATCGAACGATTGCAACATTTCTGTTTGTTTTTCCTCTCCTTCACGCTTTACTTCTTATTAGGGAGCAATGTGTGTAGAAGAAGGAACGCAACACACTTATACCATCACACGGGCCGTCCGTTGTATATCCATAGTGAACGTGCAAGCAATAAACAACTACTCTCACTCTCACTCGGCACACTTCTTCTTCTTCTTCTTGTTCTTGTTCTTTATCTCAAACGAAACGACGACATGAAATCAGAACAATCGGTACGATTGTGAAGTAGAAAAAACTCTTCTTATTAGGAAGCAATGTGTGTGGAAGAAGAAACGGCAGTTCGAATGGTCATCACACTAACTCTATTACACAGGCCGGCATATACGCATAGGCAAGCAACGGTATCGTACTTCACTTTTACTCTCACTCAGGTCTGTCTTTTTTCTTCTTTATCGTTTGAAATGGGATTGAAGCAAGTGCTATTTACCTAAACAATCTCGCGCCATATTTTCGTGTCTTTCAGAACGAAAAGATGTGAATATTTTTTGTTCAATTTCGGAAAAACAATCCAAATATTCAACGTATTCTTCTTCGCTTTGGTCATCTTCTTTATATGTAATAAATAAAAATATAGAAAATAGATCTGAAACCAAGGATCATGAGTTTATACGAGGTGTTCGTGAAAATTCTCTGTTGTTTTATATAATTTCTGAAAACAAACTGTATGTGCATAAGGTCACAAGGAATGAAGCAAAGGAGTTTGTATGTTATCAAACGGTTTTGTGTGGAAAAAGGAAAGGCGAAAATCAATACGGTGATCGCAAATGTACAGCCCGGGTCAAATTACTTCCTGATAAAACTTTAAAAAGAATGGGGGTGCAGCACACATGTAGAATAAACCATGATTTGATACGCCGTGACATGAACAAAAGAACTGACATGAAGAATAAGTGCCTGAACTTGAAAAAAATCATCCTGAAGATAGTCACACCATCCCGACGAGGTTTATTTTTCAAAGAACGATTTCGAGGTATTTTCGTATTTGTGATTGTGAGATAATTCAATACTGGAAGTAAAATACTTGTTTGAATTTGATTTTCAGCGATGGCGGGTTCCAGAATACCGAATTAAATTATCATAAAATTAAGCGGGCCCTTTCAGCGTTATAAAAACAAATCATATCCAAAAATCCCAAAATCGCTTGAGGACATTCGAAATGCTTTTCTGGATACGAAAATATTCAATGAATATGGTTATAATCTAGAGGGCGAACGATTCCATATGTACACCGTTATAGAAGCACCCTACGGATTTACTGTGTTTGCATCAATGTACGTAATCGACTTTATAAAAAACAGAGATTGCATGTTTACTGCTGAGTAGGCCTGAGCTGAGCTGAATTTGCTAACTCAGGCGCCTGAAGAGTTTATTTTTTTATTTTAGCGTACTTACGGTGCAAAATTGTCGTGGCACGCTGGAATTTGCCCAAATATAATTAGGAAAAAAAAAACAAAATCAGTGGGATTTCCAGCGTGCCACGACAATTTTGCACCGTAAGTACGCTAAAATACCGCTTCAGGCGCCTGAGTTAGCAAATTCAGCTCAGCTCAGGCCTACTCAGCAGCAAATATGCAATCTCTGATAAAAAAGAACATTGACCCGGGATCAAGAAAATATGTACTGGATGGAACTTTTGATAAATTGCCTGAGGGATTCTACCAATTACTCATCATTACTATCGAATATCAAAATGATGTAGGTTACAAGCACCACAAAGCTTATTTGTCACACAATATCTCACATATTGTAATGATTCTACCATTTTATTCATCAGCTATTTCCCAGTCGCCTATGTCCTGATAACCAGGAAAACGGCCGAAAGTTATTCGGCTGTATTTGAATTCATTGAATCAAGACTGTTTGAACTTGAACCACATGAAATAATGACCGACTTTGAGGATGGTATGAGACTCGCCATCAAGAAACGTTGGTCGAGTACAAGAATTCATGGGTGTTGGTTTCACTTCATTCGAGCGATATTGAAAAAATGTCGAAAACTGGGTTTAACCAAACTTATCAAAAAAAATATCATTGCGAAGGTCATCCAAAAGTCATTAATGAGTTTGCCACTCTTGCCAGTCAACCACTTTCACGATGGATACAATTGCATTAAAGCCTTTGCGGCTAAAAAACGACTAACCAAACGATTTGCGCTACTATTCAGTTACTTTCAGAGGTATTGGTTCAACCAGGTGAGAATTGTGCTTCTTTTTTTTTAAATTTACATACTACTTTCTCCCAACTACATCATCGATATTCGATAAAGTTTCGCAGAACTTGCTTGATTAACAGATTAATTTTGATTTTTAAAATAAAAGGAATGCGCTTTCTGTAGCCGGAATAAATATGCGGACGACATCGTCCTTAGAAGCAATAAATTATGTGATCCAAAAGTGGTTTCCACTATTCACACATATTTTCAAATTCATTGAGTCGTTAAAATTGTATGAAAATATCAAGTCAACTGATCTACATCAGATTTCCATAGGGTTTATCACCAACAAGAAATTGCAGCGGAAACATGAAGTCGATATAGAACGAGAAGAAAAAATCAAATACTTGACCAGATTGTTGGAAAAAGGTGACATAACTATTGCAGTTTTTCTTGAAGCAATGAGCGGGAAAGATATATGAACCCGTGAGCATAAAAACGACTTATTAAACATTCGCCGAACAAAACGATACAAGAAAAAACTACCAAACAAAACACACGTTAAAAACGTAATACAGCAGGACGGTACCGTTCAAAACGAAACTCCACTGTGCTACACATTACCGCTGTGGTACGTTTTGTTCGGTAGTTTTTTCTTGTATCGTTTTGTTTGGCGATTGTTTATTAAGTCGTTTTTATGCTCACGGGTTCATATTACCTTCACTTCGTTCTAAAAAACGTCCGAATCCCAAAACCGCTTCCAAAGGTATGTCCATATTTCAATTCATTCCCGCAATTACATTTTGGGCATAAATCGATAAACATAATTATAACTGTAGCATAGGTTTTAGAGCATTTTTTCTGATTTTTATTTTTTTTCGTAGGTCCGTCCGTCATTGGAAAAAAATACTCCGCAAAATCGGCCAGTGTGAAAATGTCAAATGTGGTTGTGAATATACCTAAGTTGGAATATTCAAATAATTTGACTCTAAATGGAAGATGGTTTGTTTTGTTCAAAGGTTCGTTTAAGAATGAATTTAATTTGAAATAATGACAACTGAGCTGAATTTGCTAAATCGATCGGTTGATATAAGTTAATGAACTTAAACTGCTGATACAATGAAATTGGATTGAATTACACACAAAACAAGTACGATGGATTGACATGTATCAGTTTGGATTGCTAAATACTGAAACATTGCTTATTTATATTTTGATGGACTTTAGCATTGAATTGAACTCAAGTAAACTATGTAATTTTACTTAAACATTGTTCACTTCTTGAACATTCTCCCGGGCCAAAATTTAATATGAAATTACTTAATTTTATATTGAAAGAGACAAAAGGGAGAGAAATCTTATTTAATGTCATTTTTCCCATGGCATTCTGGTTTCACTGGAATTGCTGCTCTCGTAGCGAATCCTTTTCATTGCGATTACGTTGCTTTGTCGTGGCTTCGGCATTGGTTTTGTAGTCCCAACGCCGACTTCTATCATTTCTTTTTTTCGATGCTCCTTTTTCTTTTTTATGAATTTTGATCGTTTTTTCCATAAAAAAGCCAGAATGTGAAAGATTGTATTCCCGCACAGGCTGCACACCACGTATATTTTTATGGTGCGTTGCGTTTCGGTTATCCTCTCGTCCACCACGCTGTATTGCTGCTGATTACTGGTTTTTAACTCAGCGATGGTTTTTTGGATGGCTATGCCTTCGGTTGCTATCTTGTCGTAATAATACCCAGTCAGCCAAAAATCAGGGCTTTTCCGGACGCGCTCCACAGTTGATCCAATTGGAGCCGCGTTTACTCCATTTTTTGTCATTGTGGCTAATGCAACGATCACTAGCAGCGAAATCAAAGTTTTGTTAACGGTTTTTGTTTTGATTTTTTCATTTTTTTCTTTTCCCGCGCTGATGGGCGTTGTCGATGTTTGATTGCTACAGTCGATTGGTAACGGTGCCAATTTGGTTATTGGCCGTTTTAACCGTGGCCACTCGCGTGAGTCCATCTTGTCCTTGATGAACCTCCAACACTCTGCCCATGGGCCATTTGCCCACAGGTGCTGAGTCACTTATCAGCACTAAGTCGTCTTTTTTTATTGAGTCGTTTGGCGTGTGCCATTTTGCTCTTTGTTGAATTGTGTGCAGATATTCATTCTGCCAGCGATGCCAGAACTGTCTCACCGTTTGCTGAACTTTTTTCCAACGATCGAGGCAATTTAATTTCACCTCATCAAAATTTTCGTTTGCAACTGCTACTATGAGTTTTGTAAATGATCATAATTTGCTAAATCGTCTTCAAAATACGCAAGATTCGTTATTTTTTTCAAAATGGTTACATCAGTGTCTAATGAATATTTGTCAGTGAAATGCGGTTGTACCGTAATTGGAGCTATTTTCTTTGCCGTTTGAGCCCAGGCAGCTACTCCTTCTACACCCGCAATTATTCTATCTGCACATCGATTCAGTTTTTGAAAGGCGTTTTCCGTCATCAACGCTCCTTGAGAGCAACTATCGACTACAGATTTCATTAAAATTTTCTCACCATTTTTTGCCAAAACATTCACGAACGCCACTGGTAATAAATTTGTTTCATTTTTCGTTGTTAATAAAACTTGTACTTGCGATGAATTGCCATCCGTATTGGCCATTGTCACATTATTTGACGTCGTAGCTATCAATGTTGTTTGCGTTTCGTTCATCGCTTCTTTTTTCGTTTCAAAATGCAATAAAGTATTGTGTTTCTTTCCGCACGTTTTGCACATATATTTGCTTGAACACTGACCTTTCTCATGCATTTGAAGACATACTACACACGCTTTTTCGTTTTTCGCCCATTCGCTTCTCTCTTTCACGCTCTTCTTTTTGAAATCGAAGCACTTGTATATCGAATGAGGCTTATTACAGTATGTGCACCCGAATGGAGTTTCGAAGACCTTTTTACTCTTTTTTCATACTTTTCAGTTTTTTCGAAGTTTTTCTGGCCAATATTTTCTGCCGATAGCAACGCCATGAAACGATGTTCCACATATTGTAAGAATGATGATAAAGTTTGCAATTCACAGACGTCGTTTAATTTTGATTCGTAGTCGATGACCGTAGATTTGTGCAATTTTTTCTTTAAAATATGGATGATCAACGGATCCCAATCTTTGATGTTTACGTTGTAGTTTTTTATTGCCATTAAACATTCATTGGCTGTGTCAAATAAATTTTTCAAACCATTGCTCGTTTCAGCGCTTTGACATGGAATATCAAGAATTTTTTCGATTAACTTTCCGACATTCTCGCGTTTATTACCATATTGTCGTTCCAGAATGCTATACACGTCTTGGTAATTGGACTCTTCTGGTGTCAAATGGCTTACTTTTTTCGCTGCTTCACCTTTTAAACATGATTTTAAATACTGCACTTTAATCGCTTCTGGTATTGAATCATTTTCGTGCACCATTTTACCAAACATCGATTTAAATTCTCTCCAGTTGTCACTTGCACAATCAAACGTCGGCAATTTTACTTTCGGAAGCTTTACGTTCGCGTTTTGCATGGAATTTTTTTTCGTGTCGTTTAACTTTCCACACAATGTAACGAATTTCTGTTGTATTTCGTTGAATGAAATTCCATCACACCGCTTTTTTCCGTAGACACTTTCACTTGCCGATATGTTGCTCTGAATTCAGACCAGATGATTTTCAACTGATCTAATTGGGCGTTGGCTACTCCTTGAGACACCGTTTCGTTTCGATTTAACATTTTTAAGATGTCGAATAGCTCTTTTTTCTGATACAACACAACTGCCACTGTTGGTGGAAGCTCTCCTTGTAAATCATTATCAGCATTATCACCGTCAACGCTTTCATTTTCGTCATCGTCGTCCGCCAACAAATCCACAGATACAATCTTTTTCGTTGTTGTTTTTGCACACTGTTTAATTGGCGTCGCGTTACCTGAAACACCAGAGCTTGTTGCTGTATTTTTTCCGTTTGCTGCTTAAAATTCAACGTATCTTGCTGAATTTTGCTCCTTATGTCTTGATACACCGTTTTTGCTTTTCCAAAATGATCGTCGGTAAAATACTCGTCTTTTTTATCATGTCCCGTCTCGATCAAATCATGATTGGCTTTGTCAAAACTAACCCACCAATCTTGCAATCGTTTTAACTTCTTTTCGAGGTATTCAACCTTGTTTTTTATGCTTTTTCCATCTTTGTTGTAATTCGTAACGAACTTCTTCAACGTGTCCATGCGCTGCTTTTGAGCGGCTAGCTCTTTGCTAATCTCTTCTTGATCGCTCATATTTACACTGCGGTATTGAGACGTTCACGCACAAACCGTTTAGCGCACAACAAACCGTATTATTTTTCGATAGAGCTTGTTCACATAAATTTCGTGTGTTGAATTCACTCACTGTTCAAATTACTTGTTCGCTGTCTATACGTGTTCATAATTTTTCGTAACAAATTCAACAAGCGATGTTTCAATTGGTTTCGAACGTCGTTTAAAATGTTCGTCGTAATGTGTTCTTTTTATTTTAAGATTGTCGAAGGACCAAAATGAATATACCTAAATTGGAATATTCAAATAATTTGACTCTAAATGAAAGATGGTTTGTTTTGTTCAAAGGTTCGTTTAAGAATGAATTTAATTTGAAATAATGACAACTGAGCTGAATTTGCTAAATCGATCGGTTGATATAAGTTAATGAATTTAAACTGCTGATACAATGAAATTGGATTGAATTACACACAAAACAAGTACAATGGATTGACATGTATCAGTTTGGATTGCTAAATACTGAAACATTGCTGGTTGATTCCGCCGTAAAGGTCAAAGGATACAAACGTAAGAGCAATGACGATGTCTCGCCAAAACCAACGAAACTGTTCCATAAAAACTGTTTCTTTGAGTATGCCGTTCAAAAAGGCAGTTTTAACATCAAATTGTCGAATTGACATTTTTCTTTGGGCAGCCATCGCCAAAATCAATCTGATTGACGTAAAACGTACCACGGGACTGAATGTTTCGAAATAATTTACCCCGTATTCTTGGGTAAATCCACGCGCTACTAGTCGTGCTTTGTACCGCATATTTTTCTTTTCTGCTTTCACTTTAAATACCCACTTATTATCAACAATTTTCTGGTTCGTTGGTCTTTCTACGAGCTCCCACGTATTGTTTTTAATTAATGAGTCAAATTCCTCTTTCATGGCTAGCTTCCACTGATTACAATTTTCATCTCTTACAAGGAATACACGTACCCAGGTATTCCGTGGGTTTAACATGGTATTGTACAAAACCAAGATATACCCAATATCGAGGGGAAAACTGGGTTTCCTACGCTTATATTTGACCCTATACTTACCCTATTGGGTTAAAGCGTTACATTTTTTCACTGAAAAGTTGGGTTTAAGCGTTACATAAATGTTACTTGGATGGTGAAATGAGTTGTCAGAGTTATCGCTTTGACATTATTGTGTTGTCACTCAACGTGTAATCATTGTGTGTTTATTGCGTGCTTGTAATTTATATTTGAAGACAAAAGATATGAAATTTACGACAAATAATATGGATAAAATCGTAAAATTCGCTCAATAGCAAACGTGTGAAACGATCTTTTCGAAATTGCATCCAGTGTTTTGAACGTAACACATTGATTAACACCGTGAAATGATTCCATTGGAAAAAAGATGGAAATATCTCTATACCTGTTGTCATGAACATAAATATATTGCCGGAATACCAAAAGACAGCCAATGACATCTCTAAACCAACTTATTGAATCATCGAATATTTCGAGCAACTTTTTTCAATCGTGTGTGGCTTGAGTTGAATATAACCAACTTTACGGCGACACTAGCAGCTTCTCTGCACACACATCGTAGAAGAGAGTACAAAAATCATAGTATTCTGGCAAATGCATGGAGTAACCATTGCGAAACATCAATACATTTTGACTAACGCGTAGTATCGGCCCACAGAGAAGCTATTAGCGTCGCCGTAAAGTTGATTATATTCTAATAAAGCCATACACGTTTGAATTTTTTTTTCGAAAAATACAATGATTCAATGAGTTGGAATTGAGCTGGCATTGACTGCTATGTGTCAAATGACTTACATTTGAAATGTATTGTGGAACTTTCCCTATGGTCATAAAATTTGCTTTGGCTTCTCTCCGGGGGAACATTGATTTGAATCATGATTGAATTTGCAGTTCTCGAATTGACTTGCGCTTGCCGCGTTGTTCACATAGAATGGAACTG
The DNA here is from genome assembly GCF_009176505.1 of Sitodiplosis mosellana. NCBI lineage: Eukaryota > Metazoa > Arthropoda > Insecta > Diptera > Cecidomyiidae > Sitodiplosis > Sitodiplosis mosellana. Next base: position 2,135 of record NW_022596370.1, on the reverse strand, counting down.
TTCGTGCTTGGAACTGAAAGTATTTGAAACATGCACATGATTAAAAATTGACATCGAAATTCATTCTTGACGTAAACAATGTGTAACACTCACTTTACACCAAACTCAATTGTTCCACTTTGAGATGATCTTTGCCCAAGGCTGTGTACCGCCGTAGCGAACGAAAAAAGAAACCAAACAAACAACTTTTTTCTTTGCAAAAGTCACCAGCCACTGATAAGACGTCATTGATTTTTCCGCTGGAGCATCCACATTTTAACATGCATTCAAAACCTTGTTCTTTGTGCATTTGATTCAATTCATTATTATCACAGTCATCACGATCGTTTCATGTGTCAAAAATGCGCCGTAATAAAATATTTCCATCAATTTTTCATGCAACAATTCTACTATGACACACACTGCACTATTATTGTTTACATCGTGAATTTTTGTTTTTTGATAGGTTTCTTGGTGCTTTGCCACGAAAACACTGGATGCAATTTCGGAAAGATCGTTTCACACGTTTGCAATTGAGCGAATTTTACGATTTTATCCATATTATTTGTCGTAAATTTCATTTTTTTTGTCTTCAAATATAAATTACAAGCACGCAATAAACACACAATGATTATACGTTGATTGACAACACAATAATGTCAAAGCGATAACTCTGACAACTCGTTTCACCGAATATTCCCTAAAGATGTCGCTGTTACACCAACAATTCATCATTTCAAACGTATCAACATTTATGATGTAAATGAAAGAAAAAACTGTATATTTAGTTTAAAAAAATTAATATAAACAGATAAATCATTCATCATTTTACTTTTTTCCCTTAAAAAAAGGTTTATGATTTAAAATGACTCAAAATACAGAAAGTTTGTTAACGGCTTCATGGCGCTGTAATTGGAAAATGACTTCTTCTCAATATTTACTACTAACTGAAACGTCATGCGGATTTTTTCGGAACATAAAATAAATTAAAATCCGCTTTATTCTTTACCGAAATCTATCGACTAAAACCGATGAAAAAATTTGATATTTTGCTCACGATATTTTGCTACGAAAAATCCATAATAGCAAGCGTCGGATTGCTGGATGAAATATTTTGTTTCCAGGTGAAAATTTGGTGTTTTTTTTTTTATCGACACTTAGAAAAACTTTTGTGCTTTAATATTGTTTCGTACGCAAACTCATTGTTAAATTTGAAATGTAAAGAAAATTGTATTGTATAGTATTATTCAGTCTGCGATTAGATGGTGAAATAAATAAATAAATAAACTCAAATTAATTACCAATCATTTTTCCCCTCCCACACCCATTAGAATCTTATTCGATTTGATTCCATGCTCTTTCACCAAACCATGGTGGATTTTGAACGAAACTATGAACAGGAAAAACAACAATTTCACGCGCTAGTTATTATTCTCTTTGTTACCAAGAATTAAAACACAGTGAGTTTTAAGTATATTTCAACTTTATTGAGTAACAGCTGATAGGTCGTGTATAGACTGATACCACGTAAAAACTAAACGCCATGGCTCATTTGCCCTGTATATAGTTTTTGGAAATGCTTAGGTCAGTAAAAATGAAACTGAAAAATATTTATATTATTGTTCGGTTCTAGAACAATTCCGAATGCTTACTGTTTGTATGGAATTTGCTGTACGTTGCGCATTAGTCATATACTAATAGCTCAAATGCATTGCCGAACTTATTGTCATTCATGCTTCATGTGTTTATCGTCGTGCCAATTATGTTTATATTTCAATATGTTTATCAATTGTCCGATTCTGCTACGCGTTCGAATCGTCAACAACAGTGGAATTAACTCGCTCGGATTGGACTTTTTCTGGGTATCCGGACAAAATTCCCGAAAAAAAATTCCCGATCCACAAAATTCCCAAAAAAAATTCCCGAAGACAAAATTCCCAAAATAAAATTCCCGAAGACAAAATTCCCGAAACAAAATTCCCAAAAAAAAAAAATTCCTGAAGACAAAATTCCCAAAATAAAATTCCCGAAGACAAAATTCCCGAAGACAAAATTCCCGAAATAAATTTCCCAAAAAAAAATTCCCGAAGACAAAATTCCCAAAACGGAATTCCCAAAATAAAATTCCCGAAGACAAAATTCCCAAAATAAAATTC
>NW_022596369.1:0-7021 GCF_009176505.1 Sitodiplosis mosellana | reverse complement strand
CTATTTAAAATTTAAAAAAGTGACGTTAAAGACGTTTGATTTAGTTCGAATTTCGAATGCACACTTACTTCCCGGTGTCGTTATATCGGCTATAAATTTAGCTTCGTTAGGTGTAAGCGGAGGTGGAATTGGTTTCACGCTCTGAAATTAATGCAAAAAATGATTTTGTTTGCTTTGTTGAGAATGTACATTGGGGCATTGTTATTAGATACCTTTGGGTCTTGAATAAAATCGAGAAATAGAGAAATTGGAAGGAACATTCCGCGACCATCTGCTGTTCCATTTATACCCGTAGTTATGCCCACGATTTTGCCATTTGTTTTTGAAACGACTGGTCCACCCGAATCGCCGTGTGTAATAATTTCGCCATCATTCGTAGCTTCACCAGTGGTAAAGCACAAAGTCTGATATGGGTCGTATGTGTTGGCCCGTTTGACATCAGATATATAGTTTGCATCGCAACGCCTCAATATCAATGGTCCGATATTGTTCAACACGCCATATCCATAGGCAGTGACCACTTCTGATGGGTCATTCAATTTGTATTCCTTATCCACGAGTTCGATATTACCAACGGTATTGCTGAATTCCAACGGCGTTTTCAGTGTAATTTTGGCAATATCAAATCCACCAACAATTAAACGACTATAATGAGGGTGACATGCAATGTTCTCTTTTTCTACTTTGATTTTAATTTTCTGGTTTGCATCTGATACAACTTTCGTACCAGCTACCACATAAACATATGGGGCGTCATCCACACAATGGGCATTTGTGATAATTTCCGTTTTCGACAGAATAAATGCAGTACACTTACTCATCATTTTGCTATTGGGATCATTTGGATGGTCTTTTTGTATTCATGCAAATATTTTGTAATAAAATCGTTTCATTCTCAGTACAAGCAATAATATTTAAAGAAAAAATGAACACACACACAAAATTGCTAGGGGGAAACCGCGAATTTTTCATCTACAAAATTCGTTTCTATATTCAGTTTTAATACCATCTGTATGTTAACTCAAATATTTGACTAAATCTATAATCTACTATGAACGATACTTTTGTGGTGGTCAAAAATGTGATGAATTTTCTGACAGGAAACCGACAGAAATGCATATTCGTTTTAAAAACAACGCACAATCGAAAGTTATCATTTACAGTGAAACGTTTCTGGAGAAAGTTCGAAAAAGAATGACAACCATTTTCTGGGTTATTTTGTCTTATTTCAACTTGACACGATTGTGACTTTTTTCAATAGATGGCGCTGTATGTGTCACATGTAAATACCATAGATAATCTATGAAAAACTTTGAACTTTCATTGATTTTGGGTTTTTTCAATAGATGGACTTATAAATTTCACTTACAAATATCATGAAAAGTTCAAATAGGGCAAAGCTGGTAGTCATTCTTTCACAGTTGTAAATAATATATTGTTTGAAAAAAATTATAAAATCTAGTATTATTTTCAATTTTTTGAAGCGTGGTCAGCCCCCAGCAAAATTGATGGAAAATTTGAATTTTTCGGACAAAAATTCACACGAAAAAAAAATGAAAATGATTCTAAAGCAGACTCACTTGCGGGGATATGGATTCCAGCTACAAACTTTGCCTGTGAAATGTTTTCAATCACTTCGCCCTTAAGAAGAGCTTGCGAGAAAAAGCCATCTGTTCATTAGAAAAAAAAGTTGAAATTTCGAATTGAATATTATAGAAGTCTGGAAGAATCTTTTGGAATTATAAAAAGCTAGTTCGAAAACCAAAATTGTCTTACGTTTTCCTCGAATTTCCTAGAAAAAGAAATTTCGTGTTAGTTTTCATTTCTACAGAAATATCGTATTTTATTGGATAAAAGTGAAAATGATAAAAGAAAAGAAAAAAACTTACCGAAAATTCAACGATAAATAGCACCGAAAACAAACCGTGTAGTATATTCATTTTAATTTGCCAACGAAACAGAGTTTTAGCCTGTTGCACAATGATAGTAGAGAACCGTCTTGTACTTCTTTAGAAGATCCTTTGAATTCGTTTGATCTTCCCTATGCGGTACTGCCTCGTTCATACCATTCATCTTTTAATAGCTGACACGTGCCATGCAACGTATAATTGATGAATTGTGGTATTTTTCAGTTATGGAATATATGAATTGAGGTCTACTAACACTATGCAACAAATTTCGAAAACGAAATTCTCCCAAAAAGAGGAGACTCATTCCCAAGGTTTTTTGGCCGACTTAATCCAAATCTGATACGGAAACCGCAATGAACGTATTTTAAAAACAAGACGTGGCAGGACAAACTAACGCTAGATTTGGATAAAGTGGCCCCAAAAAACTTTGTAAATAAGTCCTCTTCTCTGTGGTTGTTTCTTGTTGTTGCTTAGTGTAATCATATTCAGACACTAAATGAAGCTCAATAACAAAATTCCTCTCGTGGACACGTGTGGCTGATACAATTTGTGTAAATTGATGAAAAAAATGGAATACGTTCGAAAACATTTTGAATTCAGATGTAACTGGTTCGTAATCTGGTTATTTTCGGCTTTTGCGAATTGTTTCAACCCTTACTCATTGTTTTTTGTGTATATTTTTGTTCTACAGGCTGATGATGCTCCTTATAAGAGCGGAACGTCGCACAATAAACGAATAATCATTTTCGAAAATGGCTTTAGCCCAACACACCAGTTTTGTATTTGTTCAGATGGAATGAAAAAACAACCGCTATTCGTGTGCGCAAAAGGAATTTAGTGTATTTGATGTTGGAGTGCGCACTGATGATATGAATTTACTTTGAGGGTACTTTTTTTGTTCAATTCGTGATGAAGGGTCATCATGTACATATATATGTGTTGTTGATTATAAAAATGGGATTAGGCAAATGCGCTTAGTTACATGGGAATCATATTTTGCATCAACCCTATCTAACCACGATAATCGTATAACTGCGCAACGATCAACGGAAAATAAAATGAAATGCACTTTTCTATATATTCGCATTTATATATTGTTTATTTAACTTTCAAACGGAATGACAGGGAAAAAAGACGGCAAGAAACGAATTTCTCACCGCATAAAAACCCTTATTCGAAACAAAAACAGTTAAAAGGAATAGATAGTAAATAACAAGCAATGAGGACACGCGCAAATAAAAGCACATTACTTCTTCGCCGCCACGCTCTACAATAAGTTTAGCGATGAAATTAAAAGGAATGTTGGGATAAGTTCATTATATTCAATCTATCTTTGGATCATTGATAAAATCAAGGAAGAGGGAAATGGGAAGAAAGATTCCGCGACCACCTGTTGACGTTGCATTTACACCCTGCTTGATGCCCATGATTTTGTCATACTTTTCTGTGACAACTCGTCCATCCCTATGTAAACCCATACACGATTTCTTATTTCTTATAATACTGCTTCTTCTTCTTCACACTGTCGTACACAATGGGCGCGGCCATATTGAAAATGTATACAGTGTATTGAGTACCCATTTGTGAACATTATACCCAATATGGTGACTTACATGTATAGATGTGTTAGTTAAGAAGAAGAAGCAGTCTCACTGCACCGTTCGCATACGGACGAACTCGTCCGCTAGGATTGCCAGGTGGTTCAACAATTTCACTATCCGGCGTATCTCCGCCGGCCATGAAGAACACCGCCTGATTCGGTGCCCAATGAACACATGTAATGCTAAATGTTTGAATTTTGTGCATATTTTAATGTAATGCTAAATGTAGCACTAAAAGTGCAAAAATTGTGTGATTTTTAGATAAAATTTTGTTTCTGGGCACAATATGTGTAGAAATTGTGCACGATTTGGGAAAAAATTTACTATGCACAATAATTGCACGTGTTTGGCTCATTGGGTGGCTTAGATGAAATATACTTTGCATCACAATGTCTTAATATGTTTGGTTCGCGCACTACACCATATGTAACCATAGGTGGTTACAACTTCTGACGGATTATTATTATTATTTATTCGGTTTCTTCATGCTTACATCTAGTTGTACAATGGCTGAGATCTACTATTTAAATTACTATACAAATAATGGCCACTTTACTCAGGGCACAACAATGCAATTGTTTTTTTCCATTATATTCATTACACAATATTATTACATTCTTATTACATTTTAAGGCAATTTGACGAGAAAAAGAAAGAGAGTTAGAATTAGGAGAGCAACGAGAAAAATGACTAGAATGACGTTTGGTTTAGCGCCATCTGCAACGTGGAAGTATTTTGCAATACAAATACGTTCTATTGTTGCTGTCATTGGTTGCTGTCATTGATAGTTGGCAGTATATTATTATTCAAATAAACACAGTGTGTGTGTTGTGCTTGTATCGCCTCCTTCGTTCCGAATTAAAATGCAACAAATTTTGTTATTTCATTGATCGATATATTTCGACTTTCTGAAAGCCATCTTCAGGATCTAAAAACGAAATAATTTGTTACAATCTTTCTAAAAAATATAGTTTGGTTTTTTTGTGTAAAAATAAATATTTACCAGAGTCAAAAAGACTCACACTTTGATTCTAATTCTCAATCACAACAAACTAGGTGAAGTGTCAAAGTAAAGGTTTGACATATCGCTGTGACTAGCCAAAAACGTTCATTGAACGGAATCATATTGCACGAAAAACCTATTCAATCCTAAACCTATCAACATGATCAATATAAATGGAATGAAAAAGGAAGAAAAACCTATTTTGCATTCTTAATTAGATTAACATATGCGTTGGTGTAGTCTTTTTTGTCAGTCTTATCGTTGCATGCATTCAATTCAAATTTGATGATTTGATTGACCTCTTGAATTTGAAGTTTGGTTTTATTGTTCTCTCGTTTGAGTATTTTTCCCTCATCAAATTTAAAATAATGGCCATTATTCTTCGCATGTTTCGCCAGTGCAGATGAATATTTCGTGACAGGTTTATTGCAATCGCACTTGTGCTGTGATTTTCTCGTTCCGAATTTTTGGATGGTTTCTCCTATGTAAACGGCAGAACAATCCTTGCATTCGAGTAAATACACCAATCCAGATTTGTCGTCTGTTTTGATGCGAGATTTTAGATTGGCAAACATGTACGAGTTCTTCTTCACCGGTCGCATTGCCAATTTAAGATTCGGGGCAAATTGTTTGCAACTATTTTCGATCGCTTCACTCAATCCCGGAACGTACGCCATCGATGAATATTGATTGATTGTGACTGTTTCTTCGTTAACTGGTGCTGTATCATCAATTCTCGTCGATGATAAAAACGCATAACTTTGCGATGCATCAGTCGGTTTCTTCTTCCTCACTTGCTCAATCAAATTCTTGATAACTTTGTCGGGGTAATTGTTCTTCTTCAACACGTCTTTGATTCGTTGCAAATTTTCATTCCAAAAATCTTTATGGCTAACACGAAAAATCTTGCGAATGAATGATCTGGCCACGTTGTATTTCATCCGTTTTGGATGGTTCGAGTAGAAGTTCAATAGCCTATTTGATGCAATTGGTTTGTGGAACCAGTCAGCTGACAGCTGTCAAAGTATCAACATTGTTTTTTCATTGCTCTGCAAAAGTTAATAAATTTGCAACGACATGAAAGTTTGAATAAAATATTCACCAAAGAAAATGAAGTTCAAGTGAAACACCCGAAAATAATTGAGAAATACTGATTTTTGTTTTGCTGCTTGAAAAACTTAACCACAAAATGTCATCTGAACCCCATTGTTGTGAAACCAAGAATTGTTCGGGATTAAGATATAACGGATGGTCATTGAATTGCATATTTTGCCACAAAAAAGTATATGTTGAATGCCTGCGCAATCGAGATGTACAACGAACAAAGGAAATGCTGATTAAGTTCGGATTGATGGAAAAAAAACAGAGGCAAGTGGTACAATCAACTGGAATATTCTGAATGACATAGACAAAGTGCCCGAATTTTTTTCAACATTCAACGTCGATTCACCGTTCGGAATAACATGTGAAGTGTGCAAATTCAAATACTCACAGAAACAACTGACAGAGATTGAAAACAGAGATTCACATCAATTAGCCGAAACGAGCAAAAATCAACAAAAGAATATCAAAACACCGAAGATATCTCCTGTGAACGGTGTATATGCAATTCACGTATCACGAATGCCAATAGAAACCAGTCCCGATGAGGTTGCTGCTCTCATTATTGGTAATTTGGACGCCAATAACGATTCTTTTCTTGTTGAAAAATTACCCAACAAACGATTCAAAGGGGAAACAAAAAGATTTTCATCATTCAAAATTTCAACATTGTCTCGTACGATTTGTGAAAGAATTGTCTCAATGGATGGATGGAATCCGGACTGCATTTTGAAACAATTCAATTGTCCATTGAAAATGCAAAGTAACACAAGCCCAGTTGAATCAAATGCCCCGAAAAAGAAAAGACAAAGTCCAATGCCACAACAAAATGTGCAACAACAAGTCAATTCCAATCGGAATCATCGCAACAACTATAACAACAGACATGTCCATGAAACATATCAAAACAATCGCATTGATCGAAGGAGAATTGTCAATGGGAATGGGCATCGTCGTCATGAATATCGTTCACAATACCGAGAAAGGCAAATACCGGTCAATAATTTCGGACACCATCAACAACAGCCGCTGCAACATTTACCTATTAATGTGCCGTCTCCTTTTTGGTACCAAATGCCATATTTCTACCCTCCACCTCAGCAACAGGTTCATTCTCAGCCAACTATGCCACTGTTCCATCCGCACTATTCACACGCACCACATCAAACCTTCCAACCGTTCAACTTTCAAAATCAAAATCACTATGGAATGTAAGTCAAACAATGCTTGATGACATTTTGATATACTGCAATAATTTGAACGGCGTGAAAAGTATAGACAAATCAGTTGATTTTTTATCAGAAGTTTTAGCAGCAATTTTTAAAATTTACATGTTAAGCGAAACGCACCTCAACGCAGATATTAAGTAAAAGACTTGTGGTTCGTTTGAGTGCTAGAATCAGACT
>NW_022596368.1:0-6349 GCF_009176505.1 Sitodiplosis mosellana | reverse complement strand
TTTTTCGTTGATGGTTGTTCGATCCTGGATCGTTTGTGATTCATTAATGATTTGCAACACATCCATTTTTGATTTCGATATTCCAACTGAATACGATGTTTTGTATTCATTTAACAATTCCATTTTGATCACAAAATAATTTTTTATTAAAATGGCTATGACGAAAAACCACGCGAACGATTGCAAACGATAGCACAAACATTAATGTCTAGGAACATCAAATACGGAAGATTAATGATTTTATCATTCAATTTCTTCCTTTGGCGTCGATTTCGCAATACAATGGGACGGTTGATTGATTTTGTCATGTCGATTTAGGCCCCAATGCTTGATGCCTTCCAAATGTTTTTCGATTACACTGCGTTTGCCCTTATTGGAATGTTGAATGGCAAAATTTAAATTATCACGGAAATTAGTTTGTCTTCTTCGACATCGGTGGTGGGCACTGGGCACTTCGTCGATCGATTCGGGGAACATCAGCAAACCGGCAGGCTGAAAATTATTTTATGTTCGATTAAATGCGTTCGATTAATTGTTTGTCGCCAATAACAAATTATATTACATTCAAAGTTGATTTTTGAAGATATCTTTTATAAATGTATACTTAAAAATCACAATAGAGATTTTATTTGGAATGAAACAATAAAATACAAAAAAATTACCATTTTTATTCTGAAAAAATATAAAACTTGCAGATTAGATCAACACAAAATGTTTGTTTGCTTGTATTTTTATTTATTTTGTTTTGTTGCTTCACATCGGCGAATTAATTTGACATTTGTGTCGAACTTCAAGTCAGTGTTTCCCGATGAATTCGCTTTGACAATAATGTCAATTCGAATTTGATGTTCCTAGACATTAATGTTTGTGCTATCGTTTGCAATCGTTCGCGTGGTTTTTCGTCACAGCCATTTCAATAAAAAATTATTTTCTGATCAAAATGGAATTGTTTAATGAATACAAAACATCGTATTCAGTTGGAATATCGAAATCAAAAATGGATGTGTTGCAAATCGTTGATGAATCACAAACGATCCAGGATCGAACAACCATCAACGAAAAAATCATCTTGCTTATGCTTTTTATGTGAAAAAATAGTTGTGTTTTCTCGATGTGTTTATGAATTCATATGTGAAATTTGCTAGAAATTGAAGAACTTTTTATTTCCAGTGCATAAAGTGGGCGAAATAACGCATAAACAATTTGATGTTCGTGAACATCAATATTGGTGACAAGCAAGCTTCACTTTTTTTCCACTACGAAGTACACGGGCGCTGTACCCATGTGGCTGCATGTCACGCCCATGGATTTTTCGAAAAGAAAATGCGTCAAAAAACATAGAATTGTTTTTGGTACACGTATCAACTTGAAACTTTCAGAATCTTATTTTTTTTACCAAAATTCATTATCTGGACAATATTGAACACAATCGAACAAGCTATTAGGGTACCCCAATGAGTGCAGCCATCATTAAAAAATTATTTTACTATGAAATAATAACTGAAACAACTATTACTTTGAAATTCATCAATAGCAATTTTCAAAGTTAATAGTTCAGTAATAGTCAGTATTAGCTGAACTTTGAGAATAATAGCGAAAAAAGCTGTGTTTGAGAGTTAAAGCTAGTCAAAATGAACAGCCCAAAAGTATGTAATATCAATTTAATAGAAAAGTAATAGAAAAACATGATGTACCCCTCGAATAGAGTGGAATTAGCTGTATGTATTACTTTTTCATGGTGTCATTTCATTAGATTTTCTTTGTAGCGAGAAGTGAACTTCATTTGACTTTTATCATTTTTTCGGTATAATGTCTGCAAATATTGATAATCTTTGACATCAGTCAATGTATCACTAACCAAGCTCAAAACTTTATTGGCTGTAATCAATTCAATCAGAAGAAGAGAAGAAAACTAATCGAACATGACGTAATGTGTAAACACAATGCAAAAACAATGATGATTGCAATTTATTTAGCGAGCTAATTCTATATTGTTTATCAGACCATTTTCGGAACTTATTATTGTTTGTATGGTGCAAAACAACAACAATAACAATAGCAAGAAAAATTTGAATACCTACGATACAGTCACGCACCCATCACCTAATGACATTTACTTCGAACCATGTAGCTCGCCTACTCTCTTATTCAATTATTTCATCGTTGTATTCGAGAGTAAAAACACATCCGTATGAAAACCAATACACTTTTTGTGCATGCTACTACTTCTTCTTCTTCACACTATCGTACACACAATCGTGCATAATGGAAGCGTGTATAGTGTATTGTCATTATTTCTTCCAATATGGCGACTTACAGTATGTGTTTAGAAGAAGAAGCAGTACCATTCCTCAGTTTGCATACGGACGTAAAAACAGTACCAATAAACAACAAGGTCACCCATCAATGGTATTTTTGTGCTCATTTTTTCATCTCAATCGCGTACTACATTAAATAAGCAAAATTCTCAATGGAGAAAAAACGGTTGATTTACATAATAAATCTTTTCAATTGAATTTACATGTTCGTTGTTTTTGATAGATTGAAATGCAATTTGGTGAGCCATTTTTCGGATTAGTCTACGCTGATTTTGACCGAAATAGCGCTTGTCAAACGGTGGGCAAAGGAGAAAAGATCGTCCAATTGGAACTTCCCCTGAAAGGATGTGGAACAATACAGGTGAAGTTTTTATTCAATTTACATACTTTTTCTACGAATGTGAATACTCAAATAATTTCCCCCTTTTAAGTACATATAAGTGTTGAACTAAAGCACAACCTGAAAATCTCCTACAGGAACCACAAAGAGTGTTCACAAACAATATCGTTGTACGTTTTCACCCCGGTCTTGAAATGGACGGAGATGAAATTATCACAATTGTTTGCCGATATCCACCGCCTGACGTTCCACTTCCAGTCCTACCACCTAAGCCGTAAGTATTAATAATGCCGCATTATAATCCTAAGCACATTCTTCTGGGAGCTTAGAAGAGATCAAATTTTTTTTTGAATAATTCCGATTTTTCTTTTTTCTTCAAAAATGAACAGAATCGGACCACCAATCAGTTCTGTTGTGGGGCCGCCATTGAAAGGCTCTCAACTGCTGTTCATCTTGTCTGCAATCATGTTTTTGACATTGATGTTGCTTGGCTTAGGTGTTTCGTATTACTGTCTGAGCCGACGACCAATTCCAGTCGTACGACGCTTACCAATGTCAATCGGATCTGGATCTGAAATCACGAAATTGAGCACACCACCGTTGGAAGGTTTGAAAGTACCACGTACTCATAAAGTCGTTGGTGCTGTGCCAAGCACTTCAAGCAGCGATGACACTGTATTGATTCCATCGGATTATCCAAGCGAATCACATTCCGATATTCCATCACTGGCAGCTAGTTCGGGTGGAACCTACGACAATCAAGCCTACATTCGAGATAATTCAAGCATTTACAGTGAACACTACGGCCGCACTGAGGAATTCCGAACAACCAACGAAGTTGCCCAGCAATCGATGGTTTCTCGTCTTCCAATCGCTATTAGGGAACCATCGCCAACATTCGATGTGCAAGTGCGAGTAAAACGGCCAGCACCACCAGCACCTCTATCGTCAATCTCATCAGACACAGAAAGCCTAGCGCCAAGCATTGTTGAACGAAATAATTTGTCAACGATAATAGAAACATACGAAGACCGCGAAAGTGTTATAATCGATTCAATGCCACAAGATGTTGTACCCAGTCGAATCACTTATGAACCCGAATTGTATCCAATTACTCGATATGAACACCCACCGATCACAACTGTTTCGAAAACATACAAAGAAACAACGGAAGAACACTGGGCTGAAGATTATCCTGATTCCGTGCCACCGGTATCGATTCCAGACACTCGAAGTGTTGTTTCGACTGACACCAGACACGATATACATTCGATCACTGAAATGGTGGACACAACGCATTTGTATCAATCGACAGATCTGCCAGATGAAGTAGTTGAACATTTGCCCGAACCGCCAATCGTTGCACGCAAACCGGAAGTCACCTCACAGCTTGTCGACGATGTATTCTTACGCACAATTACCGAAAAGTCAACCGTTGAAGACATCGAGAATCATAAGCGTAAGATCACTGAATACAAGGCTAAGCCAGCACCGAGTCCAACGTGGGATGTTACAATTCGTAACCATCCAACTCAAGACAAACCTCAATGGGAAGACTTTTCGGATATATCAAGTGCTCCATCGGTTCAAATTGAACCGGTTAAATATACGCAGCCACCTCAAACTTATATCGATGCAACTGGCGAAAAACTTACTAGCCCTGAGCTTGTGGGCAACATGAAACCGATTGAAATTCCACCCGAAGACAAATCCGTGCCCAATTGGGACGTATTGATTCGTATTCTGGAGAATCAAGAAGAAACAACGGAGGAAATTTCAACAACGACAATGTCAAGACCTACGCCAGTGCCAGGACCAGCGACAGCACCAGCAACAGCTACAGCACTAGCACCATCTCCAATTCCAGATGATACCAGCTCAACGCATTCGCAAACTAATCGACATATTTTGCAACACCAAATCAGCTACGATGATAAGATCAAGTGGCGCGATATCATCACCACTGAATCTACCTTGAGAACGATGCTCACTGAAGCTGTTGTTCGCGAAGACTTTGAACGTATTCGAAGCGATACGAGGTACGAAACAATATTCGAACCACAAACGTGGGATGTGATCATTCGTATCTTGGCGCCGCCAGATGATGTTGATTTACGATCGCCAAAACTCAACCGCAAACCATGGGATTTAAGATCACGCCGTAGTTCATTGCCAACTTTGTACGAATACGACAGCGATGGTGGTTCATCGGTTCGAACCATTCCACAAGATATGCTTCCGATGGGCAGCTCCAATACCTATCACTACCCACCACAGTTACGAAGAACATCACGCACTTCATACAATTTTGAAAATGTTGACATACGATCGATGACTGAAGTTTTAGTTGACTTTGGCCGTCCCGAAACGGATAACGTGTCTGATATTAGCTCATACTATCCAAACAGGTTTGTTAATATTTTGAATGGATTTTTACACACAGAAAAGAATCCCCGGAAATTTTGGGTGTTCGCCGTAAAATTTGACATTTATATATAAATTTCTATATACATTTTACCGGCAACACTTCAATTTTCCGGGCGATGACATATTTTCGAACATTTTATCAAATACTATGTATATTTTACCGCTTGAAATGACAGATGGCGCTAATTTCTGTTGGAATATTTGAAATTATGTCATCACCCGGAAAATTCAAGTGTTGCCGGTAAAATGTATATAGAAATTTATATATAAATGTCAAATTTTACGGCGAACACCTAAAATTTCCGGGGATTCTTTTCTGTGTGTAGATACTTTCAATTCATTTGGGAATATTTTCGTAACTGTGTGATTTTATTCAATCAGTTTTCATCATTGAATTCGTAATTAAAAAGAGTTTGACTGTTTTGAACTGAAAACGACTTTGTATTTTTAAATTCTTCCTGCTTTGATATTGATTTTCTGTATTTTTCAGATATTACGATGATGATCCATATGACAGACGATCAATTCACCGTTCGTTGAGTCAACCTAGTCTCGCTCGTTCAGCGACCGACTTCACTGAACGTTGGGCCATTCCAGATGATGTGTCCGATGACTCAGAATCGCCACGAAATAGTAATCGTTTGGTATGTATCGCACACTTTTGACTACCATAGGCCTACAATTTTGATTTTTTTCCCAAGTAATTCTGGATTTTAATCATTTGGCTTAAATCTATTTGTAGGTAACGTTCCGACCTCACGTACATCGCCCACATCATGTAACCACCGAAACTCAGTACATTCAACAGAGTTCGTCATCATTCCAAGCAACGAGTACCACATCGCCACCGAAAGAGTGGTACGGTGATAGCTCAAAATAGATAGTGCAAAGGAACACTCTAACAAAAGAGAAAAATTTAACCAGTGACGAAGTGCCAATTGAGATTGTAGTCCATTTAGAAACCGAAGCGAAATAATTTAATCAAACAATCAAATACATAGTTCTTTTTTCTTCAATTCACTAGTCCACGAATGTGCGGATTTAATTTTTGAAAAAAATAGTGTCCATACCTATAGCTGTGACTCGTATATATATTTCCTTTTTTATATGAAATTCCGTTCTCTAAAATATCTTTAGTTCGTCCGAAAAAATGGATTTTAAGAACCATCCCGTTTTCTTTTCTTTAATTGTATTAACGGAATGCTGTGATAAAAAATCAGCCAACCAAACGAGATAGATGGTCAGCTACGGCTGACGCTCGTTA
>NW_022596367.1:0-20968 GCF_009176505.1 Sitodiplosis mosellana | reverse complement strand
TCCGGATCATTTGTCCATATTAAATCAAGTATGTGGTCGTTGTTGTTCAGATGATAATTCATTTGGTTTAGTCCCAGTTCGTAAAGATCTTCAATGGTGTTTTTTTCTTGTTCTGACGTCATATTGATTGCTGTATAGTAATTTCATTGTATTAAATCCGGTGACCAACCAGACCAATTTCGTCAGAAAAAGTGGAAAAGTTGTTTTTGGGTATAGCCCAAATGGCTGTGAATAGAGGCTGCTCGATGAAACCAGATTACTGCTCAAAAACAGATTTCGTCACTCTGTACTAATGAGTTTTGGGCTAATTCGTATTTTTTTCGTTATTTCATGCAAATTTAGGCTAAAACCTGACCATATTTTGAGCACGAAATAACTTTTGTCATCAATTATAAGCGGGAAAAAGAAAAAAAAATAGGTTGAAAAATTTAGTGTCCTGAAGACCCCCCAAAAAAGGAGGGGAGGTGGTCATATCCGCACCGTTTTCATAGCGTTCAGCTTTTATTCAGATTTTGCCTAGGAAATTTATAAGAATTTTCAGAAAAAAACAACAGTACGTTCATGTATTTTATGGAAAATCGTATTATGATTCCGAGAATCTTGATGTTGGGTATTCAAATGAAATGAAACGTCTGATTGTCTTTATTGTCGTCTGAAAACTTTATTCTACTCTCTTTCAAAAATGTAAAATAATCAAGTATTGAAAAAACTGAACTTTAATCGAAGAACTGCAAATCAGTCGAATATTTGGAGAATGAACTTTGATTTTAATTAAATAAAAAAATGTGGACGGAAATAATAAGCTATCTCGACAAAATGTTTAATAAGCAAGTTGAATGAACTGATTTTTTTTTGTTTCTTTTTTGATGAAATTAGACAAAAGTTACTGAATCGAAATCAATTGGTCATTATTGCGATGCAACACTTGAAAACAAATATCAAAACACTTGGACAAAAACAAAAATGTGTGTATTACCAACTATGGAAACAGCTGTAGTTCATTTATTTCGTATATTCTTTTGATGTGGTTTCGTAGTTCGCTGGTCTTTTTTAAATTGTCTGTTTCGTGCTGATTGATTTTTAGATGGTATGTTGCAGAAAATGATGGTTGTGGCGTATGCAATCGAGAAAATGCCACAGGAACATCCATCTGGTTGCAACGTTGCCGGTTCGATGAATTGATACTGTGCTCCGGGGTACAGGCGAGTGTGGATGTTTCGTTGATATACGTCCAATCTTTTGCCATGATTGCCCCCTCCGTGTAGACTGTATAGTGAACTGTGGTGTAATGGCCAAGAAAGCTGGCCTGGCCGCTGATATGTTATTTGCAGATCGTCTCATTCGGCTAGAAGTCGTTTGTATCGCTCTTGTTTTCGTCCATAGCAGACTGGATGCATGTCGAATGGTATGGTTCTGTTTGCGTTCACCAAATTTAAAATGAACATATCGATTGTCAAATCATTTAAGAATTCTGTTCCAACAATTTGATTTGTGATTGATTCTGAATCTGTATTCTTTGTAGTTTCACACAAGTCTCCAATGTCGTAGTAAAATCCATCCTCTTCCAACTCGGGAAAATCCACATTGTTGAGAATAAATGAGACTTCAGAGGCGCATCAATTCACAATTTTTAATCACATTCGCTATCAGAATCACTATTCAATACCGATTGGATACGAAAAAAAAGTCGGGTTAGCGGGTTCTAGGTTGTTCCTGCGCCCCCATTATTTTGATGAAATAAATCGGGTGGGCATGATAAAATCCACCTGGGAGCCTATTTTGTGTACCTCCCGAACAAAAGTTCGATTTTTCAAGGAATTTTGAACTAACATACCGATTTAATACCAAAAAGGTGGGTTAGCGGGTGCTAGGTTTTTCCTGGGCCCCTATTATTTTGATCAAATAAATCGAGTGGGAGTGATAAAATCCACCTGGGTAGCCTATTTTGGGTACCTCCCGAACAAAAGTTCGATTCTTTGAAGGTTTTTCATAGGCTAGGTATCCTAGATTACATCTGGGGTGGCTGGAAATTTAATGGTTTCCAAGTCTAACGAAGCACAAACGTTTGGTACTTGCAGAATTTCGTTTCCTATTCTAGTTTTTGAGCAATCGTGCTAACAAATTTTTGCGTACAGCGTACAGCGTACAGCGCACAGCGTACAGCGCACAGCGTACAGCGCACAGCGTACAGCGCACAGCGTACAGGGTACGACACACCCACATTAATATAGCAAAATAACCACTGTATAGTGCTTTTTGGTGTCGAAAATGGATAGAAAAATGATTTTGCGGGGTACCTAGGTTTTAGAGTGATTACAATACTTTTACTCACGACATGGGCGTGCGAAAAAGTAAAACGTTAAAAAAACACCCTTTACTTGGTTGAATTTTGGCCATAATTAATTAAAAAAATATTCATAATCCTGGATTCCTCTTGGTTTAGTCAGGAAATGTGATTGACATAAATCAGAGAACAATCAAATCCATTGTTTAAAAGTGTCTAATTTGGAGTTCGAATAATTTATTTTGTCAAATTTTTGTTTTTGCACACATTTTTGTTTATAACTTTACAATCACACTACATAGACAATTATTGCCAAGACAAAAATAAAGAGAAATCATTGAAAAATAAAAATTCCATTTGAAGCAATGTGATCCAATGTACGGTTTACGTTCTACAGGCATTCAAATGGTAATAATGCAAAAGGCATATTACGCACTCAATACACTTCAACCTCTTAGAAAAATACTAAGCCCGGGGTCAAATTACACCTCGTCAAATCATTGGTCCTACCAATTATTGATTATATGGATATCGTATACCATGGATTTGATGTGCACGGCACTATGAATGGAAGTGATAGAATTGAAAAAATACAAAATCATTGCATCCGATTCATAAGGAGCATTAAAAAAAAATGACCACATAACACCTCATCGTAATGAGCTGAAACTACTCACACTTCTTGATCGTCGTAACAATGAGGCAAATTAAGTGACACGCACAAGAATAGCGCCATCTACAATCGTTAGAAGAAAGCTATGATGCTTACGGTCAAGCTTCAAAACATTAAAAAAACTTTCAAACGATCAAACGTTCAGACGTTCGGAACGCTTGATCCATCCGTCAAATTGGAATGTTGCAATTGCTTTTATTTCTGATTCGGTTTAGTGAGTCATAAGAATATGCATTTTTCCTTGATTGAGAAAAACTTGAACTAAATTTTGTTTAACTTCGTAATAAAAAATAATACAATTCAAAAACGGTAGATACTTCAATCCCATAGCTGTCAAAGTCAGTGGTGATGGCGCGTACTTTGGAATTTCAAATTTTCGAATTGCAGACTTTATTTTATGTATAATTATACGTAAAAAACAACATTTTTACATTGATTTTCTGAAAATAAAAGTAAGCAAAAAATGCTATAATAAACCAATGATTATTTCAGTAATTTTGACTTTTGTTGAGTTCACATCGAACATTGACTAAAGGCTAACACCTGAATCAATGCTAGAATTTGTAGTGCTAACGCCCAAACCATAAGTATCCAATTGATAAGGTAAAAAAGGAAATTCATAAGAAATCAATGATTATTTCAGTTTATTTCTATAATTCTGATTTTTATTGGAAGAATTTGTAGTGCTAACGCCCAAGGCATAAATCTCCCATGGTTTTTTCGAATATGTTCTATATAAAAATATAAACCTGAATTTTTAATGAGTTTGTTTCATGAAAATAATTTGGTCAAATAAAAATTTTCTTCAAATTAATGAGAAAAAAATGCGCAGTAAGAAATATTTTGATTGAGTCGGTGCAATCATAGAGCCGCTAAACTTTGGAGGTTAGGTTGCCGTTCTTTTGCGGCATGAAAAATTCATCGTTGGTATTGTTTAGATCACGAACATTTTCACAAACAGCACTTACAACATATTTTGTGCATCTTTTTCACACAATTTTCATCGCATACTTGCAAAAATGATAGAATACCATAAAATTCATTTCTTCATTTGTTAAACGTCATTGAAAACCGTGGTTTACTGAGTCAGTCGGTTTATTGAGTCAGTCAGCATCACCGTAGTTTTAACAGATTAAAATCCATGTCTGGAATTATTATTATGCCACAGGATTGTTTAATTTATGAAAACATTACTATATAAATATTGTTCGCGAGTGGAAACATCATTTACGTTATAACCCCGTAAATATTTCAATGTATCACTGACAGCTGTCATCGAATGTAAACATACGTGAAGTTGCTAACGTTCATTCAATAGCTTTACCCAAAGCACTAAAACTTGAACTTTTGTACACAAGTGAAGTGACTAAGTAATAATTTCAATTTTAAATTTTCCTCTACAATATTAAAATATTAATCTCACACATATTAAAAGTTTCTACATATTGATCTATCAATTTTTATTTTTTACACTTTTTAAGTGAATATTCGCTAATAAAAAAAGAAATATCCATTGGAATAAATCCATTACGATGTTAGATGGCGCTGTTAGTTGTGACATAAATGCTTTACTTATATTACATACAGCTAGTTTGCATCATTGTCGTAACCTCCATACTGCATGCATGATTTTTAAAATAATCAACAGCGCAGCACCTTCCTACCTCAATTCATTTCTCGATCTAAACACAAATAACACGCGTTCGCAAGACAAATTAATCACAAAAAAACCCAACTCCAATCATCACAAAACGTCACTATCAGTCCAAAATTATGGAACCAAATATCTGAAGAAATTCGAACTGCTAATTCCGTCAATAGTTTTCGTAATCGATATAAAAAATACCTGATTGATGAACAAACTAACGAAGTACAAATCAACACATAAATTATTATACATTTAAGTCTCCTAATGTGATTTTAATTAACATATCAGATAATCTTAATATTTTTTTTTATTATTTAAATGGAAAATATATGATCCAAAGAACTATATAAGAAAAGAAAATTAATGAAAAAAATAATTATAAGAGAAGCAATTAAAGCATTAAAAATGTATACTAGTTTTAAGTGAAATGTAATTGGCCTTAGGGCAGCATGTTGATGGATCATTGCATCGGGCACGCGAACTCTTGTCCGCAGATCCATCAGCCGAATACGATAAACAATAAATAAATAAATAAGAAATGTTCATTTCATCTCAACACGTCTCTTTGTTCCAGTCGTGAAAAAATTCAATGTGCACGTTGATCCAACTGCCAGATCAACGCTGAATTTAAAACTAACCGACCACAAAAGAACTCCGGTTCCAACTAATGAATTCGTGGATATCGTCAAGACTTTTCACCGAAGTGATTTTAGTTTGGTTATTGAATATGACTCAACTATCATGAAAAATCCAAAAGCCGTCACACCGTCGGTACGAAAACATTTTTGCTTCATAGCAACTTAATTAATTGAATAAATAATAATTTGTTGTCAATATTTTAGACGCTTGAATCCTACTTTTGGTCCAAAAATGCCCAAGAGTTTTTGCTGAAGCAACGAAATTTGACAACTGGTCAACGAACGAGCATTGTCAACACAATTGTTGATTTTTTGATCGAAATGTTTGGAATAAATGCTACATCAATTCATAAGACTATCACAGCCGTAGCAGCTGTTGTTCTAATCCCCGGACTTGAATTCAAAGAAGGAGAAAGCACGGTAAATTTTTCAATTAATACTCAATTTTGTGATTTGTTACTGTGACCAATTTGTTTTCCAATTTAATACAGGACTTGTTGTTAGGTGATAATGGATGGATGACAAGACGTCTGAATTATATGCGACTCTTGAAGAAAACTAATGACATGTTATTGGTACAATCAATCGAAACACCACAACGCAATCCAGTCGAGGATTTGCAAACATTAAAGACAGCCGTGATTGGCAGAATAGATCGTGAAGAAATAATCCAAATGCTGAACTCGACGAGAGAGCTGCGAATGACCATGCTAAATACGATTGAAACTGATTTGCGTGAAAATTTTCTGTTTTTTCTTGCTGAACCCAAATTGGTACAATTTTTTCTATCATGTGAATTTATGTTTCATTAAAATTCCTGTTTATCTTTAGTTACTTTGGGATTAAGAAGATCGATTCAAGGATATGCAATGTGACGTGTTCTTGACTGAATGGCCGAAATATGCATGTTCAATTCGAGCACACTGTGATACGGTAGAGGATTGCGCGAAACATACGGTTTTTCCAGAAAAAATTGAAAATCATCTATTGCTGCAGAAGGTGTTTCCCCCAAAAAAATCGAGAGGCCCAAAAAAGACAATATTGCCACCATTCTCACGAATCATCGACAAGTTGGTTGTTTACAATGTGGTTCGTATGAAGACAAACAACACAAATGTCGTTCTAAATAAGTAATTGTTCCATAAATTTGATTCTAGATTGGGACTGCTCCTGCGGATATGTTGAAAAAGGCGAATAACCACCCATATATCATTGCTCATGGTTTTTCAAAAGAAGAGATCATGAAATTTTACGTCGAGATCGAAAAACACTTGTTTCCGGTAGAGAACTTTAATAATCGATATAATATTTTGATAAATTAAAATTTCATATTTTTAGATGCCAGACGATTGGAATTTCTATCAAGTGTTTGATTTTTTCTTCAAAGCCCACACAGTTTTCAACCTGAAATTCGAACCAACTATTGAGAACGCAATGGTGTTTGTAAAAACTTATATCTACAAACTCAATGATGGCCAAAAGAAGCCCAGCCAAGCAATGATGGAGTTGATACATACTTTCAATGTGATGCGTAATGAGGCAACAGGTTCCTTATTGCAAGAATGAACTTACTTTTGATCTCTTTCTTTATGTATTTTGAAAATGCAGTTTCAATAGTGACTTTTCTATACAATATGATGCGAGTCGTTATAGTAAATTAAAAAATGTGAGCGAGACTCAAAACTAGTTTTAAAATGAAAAAAAAAATCAGTTTGCTTTTGAAGAAACGATCAATCAATACTTTCAAAGTATGCAATGAAAAATGTGAATATATGAAATCAGAGCGAGAAGTATAAAAGATGATTGTTATGAATCTGTGCCATGACAGATAAACGTTCAATAAAACACACTCAGCATTCCAAATTCAGCATCGAGCTTGACAGTTCGCATCTGACACGATCAATAATAATAATGCTGAATAAAGTGATACCTGACATTTGTAATGCTTAATAATTTTATTTAAATTACCTGTTGACAGTTGAGTTTCAAAATAAAAGTTTCAATCATTTTGGTTATAGATTTTGTTTTGCTTTCAAATAATATATTTGTTTTGTTTCTGAAATGATATGGGTTGCCCGATTATGTGCACTACTTCTTCTTATTCTTCTGTGCTCACAACATACAGTGAAATCATGGAAGTGTTGATTGAACTATCTAGTATCCCTTGCCGTGTTACTTTGCATTTTACTTTGGATAACGCAACAAGTGTCACTCATATTTCTATTGAAAACAAACATTACAAATGGCAGCAATTTTCTCAATTTGCCTACGTTGCGGACAATACGGTAAGGTGAACCCGTATGATTGTTCTTTGATTTGGAAGGAGCATATGTGTGAAAACTATACAGAGTCTATTCCCAAGCGCGACTCCACACTTAGCTTCTAAATAAGACACCGTAGTAAGTGTGGGCATACGTTTTGCGAATAAGCGACAAAGAGAATGGAAACAAGTGCGCGTGTATTAGTCGCTACATTGAGTAGCATCGCATCAGGCTACTCACTACCACAAGCGCACTTGTTTCCATTCTCTTTGTCGCTTATTCGCAAAACGTATGCCCACACTTACCACGGTGTCACATTTAGAAGCTAAGTGTGGAGTCGCGCTTGGGTTGACTACGGAACGTTCGTGGCTCGGATGCAGGATTCGCTCAGAAGTGCAGATTCGGCAGCAATGATTCAAGCAACAACGTTCTCAGCAGATTCTCCGATATCGATTGCGCAACCACGCACACCACTTCAGGCAAGAAGCATGGCCCAATTACCATTGCTACCACCGCCACCACCACCACCACCACCTTCAGCTCCATTATCAGCAATGTCACTGAATCAGGCACGATTGAAACTCAAACCAATCCGAAAGTAAAACTTCGAAAACAAATCGTATTTCAAACGAAAGAACACGATGTCAAGCAATACCTTCAGAATTTAAATAAACTGTTGATACAAAAAAAACTTGAACTTTTATTTTAATTAAGGTATAATCAACAATGCACGACTATAATCAAAGAAGAGAGTCACATATCGATCAATATCAAAGTGCCCGCATAAATTCAAAGACACGATCAATCGAAAGAGATTTGGTCCGGTTACAGTGGCCTAAAAATGTGTTTTGGGCTATATTTTCGGCATGGTGTGAAGAACGGCCGATCAAACGCACCATGCAGAAAATACAAGCCGAAACACAATTTAGATCCACTGCAAATGGACTGAATCTCTTTCGACTGATGCTATATTCGAGTTTTTGTAGGCACTTGAATGAAATTCATCGTTAGAATTGCGTTACAGTGCTCATTCTTGAGCCTTCTTTTACGGCGCTCATATATTTCGGCCGAGCTCCGTAGCTCGATGAAATCAGCAGTTCGTTTGTGAATTCCATCAAAGTGCCCGAGTTAAGAAACCGAATGATTTCATGAATGGTTTTAAATAAAACACTTTGAAACTTTTATTTTCTTGGTGCACTATGTGCATTTATCGATAATGAAAGAGTCCTGTTGCCAGTGTGTACAGTTTGTTTATACATTTTTAACTTAATTATTTTAAATTAACCATGGTGGTCGTGATATTAAATATTCATTATATTGGATATTGGAATATCAACTATAACGAATATTTCAATTCTGATATTTACTAAAGTTAATTAACAATTCAAAATTGAAACATTCCTTATCTAAATTAACTCTTCTCTCCGTAAAAACGATCGTCCCTGGTCGTTACATATGTTTTAAAATTGTTTCATTTTTAATTGTCATTATGTTTTTTTTTGAATTTGCTTAACTTTGTAAATGAAACTTTAATCTAGTGAAATCGGTTTATAATTTTTAAATCAAGTTTAGTCATTTTCGAAAAGTAGGCAAGTATGGTTTTGTCAAAATTTATCATATCATTGAAAATTAATTTACGAAGTGGACGTCAATATAACTTTGAAGACGAAGAAATATCTACTGAAAATTTGGACGAATCCACTGATCATCCGGAAGACTTTTCATTTGCAGTCGAGACAGAGCCTGTCCGTGCGCTCTTTGCGCCCTGGTGCAAAATTGCCAGGGCGCCCTTTTCTTAGGATGAAATGAAATAGACTCAAAATTGTCTCAAAACGAGTAACTTCCTTGTTAGAAAAGTTCTGTACGCTATTGTGTGTATCGTTCATATTATGAACGTCATGGTGTACAATACACTGTTTCGTGTATATATGAAAGGCACGAAAAAAAATCCAACGAAATTAGCAAGATATCTAATTGCCTTATGTAATACTGAAAATTTGCATTTTAGATTTATTGAAAACATTATACATTGCTGCGATCGGCGAAGGCGCGAGAGCTTAAATTTTTTTGTCATTTCAAAAATGTAGCGCTTGAATACACATGTTTACTGACTTGAGAATTATTACATGGAAAAGGGTGCTCAAAATAATTGAATATATTTTGTAGTCGGTTGAATAAATCAGAGATGGTTCATCGTATACCGCGCGTACATGGGAATGTGTATCAGTATATACTCTAACGCATACCTTTGCATTGCGTGTACGTCTTTGAACAATAAATGCGTTAAGTTCTTCACGCACACAGCTATAAATACACATAAACGCTAACGCTTCAGTGCCAGCGGACGCGTTGTTTAACGCAAAGGTTTTCAATGTATATATACCGTTCTGTACCGAGTACAGTAAATACAACGAATTGATATACATATACTCCATCTCTGGAATAAATACTGAAATCTTATTGTTTAATATTTTTAAATTGGAAAAAGGCGCTTTAAATACAAGTGGCACTTCAATATATATATATAAGCTGATCAAATACTTTTGATGCTTTCGGCGCTCTCGACGCCTGAATTTTTCTACGTATTTTTGGAAAATTTAAGCAATTGAGCGCCTTCGGCGCTCAAGCGCTCCAATTTTCCTGGCATTTTTCACAAATTTCAGTGCTCGCGCGCCCTCGGCGCCTCAGCGCCGTGGTGCAGCGCACCACTTGCGCCCTATCTGGGACAGGCCCTGAGTCGAGACCACTCGAAATGAATCGAGGATGCAATCGCCAACATTGTATCGAATCCGAAGAGCTAAAAGCTTGTTCATTCGTGCTGTGATCAATTCCATCTACTCGATGCCGACTTTATTATTAATATATTGTTTTTTCAAAAGTAATCGAGATTTTTACACGTAAATTACTTTCTCGATTACTTTCTCTATTACAAATTACTTTAGAGTGATTTGCCCCTCGCTTTCGACTGATGCTATATTCGAGTTTTTGTAGGCACTTGAATGAAATTCATCGTTAGAATTGGGTTACAGTGCTCATTCTTGAGCCTTCTTGTACGGCGCTCATATATTTCAGCCGAGCTCCGTAGCTCGATGGAATCAGCAGTTCGTTTGTGAATTCCATCGAAGTGCCCGCATAAATTCAAAGACACGATCAATCGAAAGAGATTTGGTCCGGTTACAGTGGCCTAAAAATGTATTTTGAGCGATATTTTCGGCATGGTGTGGAGAACAGCCGATCCAACGCACCATGCAGAAAATACAAGCCGAAATACAATTTGGAGCGACTGCAAATGGACTGAATCTCTTTCGATTGATCGTGTCTTTGAATTTATGCGGGCACTTTGTTGTAATCTTCTACTGTATCGTAAAGCCATTCTACTATTCCATAAATATTGGTTTAAGATAACGAAACTACGACCAAAGTGATTTTGATATTCTAGGAATGCTATTTTTGAATTTTTCATTATTTAAACTTCACTCAAAATCACAAAAAAATCTATTTAATTATCAGGGCCCAAATATTTCTTCATCATCCTCAAGATATCCTTCGTCGTCTGTTTCTGATTCTTGGTATTTGTTCAGCCTGTACTGCTCACGCTCAAATATTTTCTGAAGATATGGTGATGGTTCTTTTATGCCATTGTGACGTTATGCGAATCCAAGGTAGTACAGCAAAGTCATCACATGCGAACAACAGCCAAGTGTTCGCAGATCATTTTCGCAAGCGCAATAATATCCTAAAATCGCGCTTGGACCAATGGGTAACAGCATTTCGCTTTTGTACGTTATATAACATTCGTTAAATAAAAATAATTTGTCGAAAAAGTGTGCACCGAGAATTTGTTCAAATAAAAAGGTGAGTTTTAATCACAACCCCTGCACCACACTAACAAAACAAAGTAAAACACGAATTTGCGATGAGCGCATTCAGTGAAGTTCATTTCAATTCTTTACGTCGTTAGACGCACTCATGAACGCGACAAATTGAACGCATCAACAATGTTCCGTAATTAAAGAAAAAAATTTTACTTATAAAATTGGTGTTTATCACGTGCTACGCTCTCGCAAAAATCAATTTTGCATATTCGTGACATTTTTATTTTTTTGTCTACTTTATTAACAAATATAAAAAAGATTCAATAATACATTGAACGATCTGGGTCACAACTTTTGACACTTGTCTCGTAGCGCTAGAAGTGAGCTGTCAGACGCTTAGATGCAGGACCTTCGGTTTGAATGTGTTTTGCATTATTTATGCAATGTGTAATCAAATTTCATGAAAAATGTATATCATATTTATTTTTCAAGGGATTTCATAATGCGCGGAAAAAATCAACTCCAGGAGAACTTCAGGCTCTCCTGAACGATAATCTCCTTCCGCAATTGACAACGAATAAGCGTACTAGAGGAAAGTTGTGCGAACAAACACCGGTCACACGGTAAGCTTATTCAAAGAAATGTCTCGGCTCAATGTATTGTGTAGAGTACCGAGAAAAAACTGATCGAATGTTGGAACAAAACCTAATGTTTTTTCTTTCGATAAATTTAATTTAGTGCTACTGCTCCGAGAAGTGCAATTCAAGCAACGTTGATTTCTTCCACACCCAAATCTTCTCGATCCGGTCGTGGTAGATCAAAATCGTTTGCACCGTAAGTATTTCACTAAGTCCTTTTTAAAATGTCTCGGCCAATACATTGTACCATGCACCGGGAAAAAAATGTTCGTTCGGGTCATGGACAAATTTTAATGTTTGTTTGCATTGTTATTCCAATTTAGTGTTACGCCACAGGCTGGGCCATCTGGCACGATTCAACCGGCATTAAATGTTTCCACTCCAAATTTGGCTCCATCTCGTCGTGGTAGATCAAAGTCCGTTGCTTTGTAAGTATCCGCTGAATATGTTGTGCCACCGAGAAAAAAAATATTTATTTGTTGCCGTCACTACTACATTTTAAAATGTTTTCGTTCTATAGCGCCACGCCACCGTCTGGCTCACCAAGCGCAATTCAAGCGGCGTTGAATGTTGGCGCTTCAAAATCTTCTTTGGTTCAACGCAAAAGATCGAATTCTGTTGTTTTGTAAGTATGCCTATAAATACTTTTCAAATCGTTTGATAAATGTCTCGGCTGTATGTAAAATGGCGCGCACCGAGAAATAAGTATCGTTGCCGTTACAACTATATTTTTGAATGTTTTTATTTTAATTTAGCGGCGTGTCATCTCGCGAATTACCCGCGCTGTTGCCGGCGAAACGTTCAGTTCGTTCCAAGTCCTACAACATTGAACGAAGCCAAGACGATGAGGATGAGCACATCTTTGCTATCAATCGTCTTAAGCAAGATCGCGAAGAATTGTTTCGTCAAGTGGCTAAGTTAACAAAGCTACTCGAAATTGAACAGCTCAAGTCATTTGTTCAATCATTCGGCAAAAGACGACAGTTTGAAAGCTCGGACGACAGAGCTTACGCCGATATGTATGATCGCGTGTTCGCCAAACTTGAAGCAATGTGCACGTTTAAATGCAGAAGTTTTTGAAAAAATCACCGGATATAAATTGGTCACACCGCACCGTATTCGATGGATGAAGACTTTTGACTCAGTGAGTGGTTTTTAGTTGTTGTTGTTGTTGTAAATCTAATTGATTTAAGGAAAATATTCATGATTGATTCACTGAGCCATTAGCCTAAGCGACAATGAAAGATTTCGATTTATTTTTTTCATTTCTTTTTTGTAATTGATAGGTGGAACGAATTCTGAAGATCAATCGTGATAAATTGGAAAGAGCATGTACCCATCTAGATCTAGCCAGTCTAGACGATGATGACTATTTGTTTTTACAAGAGTATAGTGAAATTGTTTCGCTCGTCGCCATTGCACTCAAAACACTTGAAGGAAACACACACACATTTGAGTTCACCAGGTTAGAAGATTTGATTTTATCTTTTATATTTTTTTCTCACCCCGTTTTTGATGAAATCGTAGTTACTAAAAAGAGAATAAATGTCACCAGTCACCGTGTTATTTTTATGAAGAGAATGACTAAACAATTTTTCTACAATTTTTTTTCTCTTTCTCACTAGCAACGATAGGCTTAATGATTGAGCATAACGTGGTTAGTAATATGATAAGCCCAGATATTGATGCGGTCATCATGACGGAAATTGATAAATATCTTCGTGCACAAACAAAATCGGACATAAAAGCAGGACTATCCGATTTTCCCCATATTCGCAAGCTCTATTTAAAATTCAACTCGATTCTATCGACGGAAGCCATTTGCGAGCGTTTATTTCGTTACGCGGGTGAGTTTTTCTGTGTAAATTTAAAAGATCGTTTGTGTTGTTTTGTCTATTTGTATGTGTATTTTTTTCATATTGGCAACTGGTTTCAGATTTCATATTCGGTTTTGGTTTTGGTTTTGGGAATTCCAAGTTGTGCTGTTCTATTCTGCATGGTTCGGATCGAGTCTATATTTCAACTCTAAATACTGTGGTTGGATTCATGAACGTAATTTCAAACTTCAGTTGAAGTGAAATTGAAGAAGAATGTTTTTAGAATGCAAACTGAAATATTTTATTAAAAAATTCTTTTTTGTTTTCTTGCATCAAATATAGGCATGGTGCTGACGGATAAACGGGGATCATTGACACCGCAGTTCTTCGAAGACCTTATGATTTTGCACATGAATGAATGGAATTAGATTGAATGTGACCCTAGGGGATAGACACAACATTTAAAACTTGAATCTTTTTAGATCTTTTCAAATCTGTAGGAATCTCAAATCTCGAGCAAATTCAAATACTTTTGAATCTCTATGAATCCTTATGAATCTTCTCAAATCAAAATGGCTGACTTGTCAAAAAGGTCAAACAAATCAGTGAGATTTTTACAAATCTCTTCAAATCCCTTCAAATCTCAATGAATCTTCACGAATCTGAACACCTCTACACAAAATCAATTAAGTATTTTGAAAAACGATCGTATCTCAGATCTTGTGTCTATCCCCTAGATGTGACCCAAAAAGCCGATGATACAACAACTAACAACATGAAATCAACTTCGAAAAGCAACAAGAACAACATTTTTCTATCGATTGTTGAACAAGTGAATTCAAATTCCGTTGAATTCATCATCTTGGGAAAATTAATTTTGTTGATTATTTTTGTTTTGTTTTGCTCTATTATGAAACATTTTTGTAGTACATATCATCGTCATTTGGTATTTACATCATTCTATACACTCGACGTATTTTGAATTGTAAAACCTTATCATGAATTGAAACGCTTATCCATTTCAATAATATTTGAATTTCGAATCAAACTCTCTTCGTTTATACACATTGTCATTAAACCGCACTACACATACACATTTTTTTGCTCCCCGTTTTGTTTTTGCTTTCTGTTTAGCTTACATTTGTTTGGAGCACATTTGCTCTGTTCTTATATATACTCAAAGTGTTTAGGCATGAACATGTGATTCAGTTTTGGAAACGAAATGTGACAGCTTAAAATTTGTTCATGCATTTATCGGTGAACAAAAATTTAAAAATCGTCCGATAAACATGACACTTTTCAATTGTAAGGACTTTTATGTTCTGTTTAAGTTTCATTCGATGAAATTATAAGAAGCGTTCGGTGCTACAATTTCGTTCAAATTGATAGATTGCCGTCACATGCCGCGAAAAATTATTGTCTTAATCTGGACAGCAGTTTTTTTACGAAAACAGAAGGTATGTGAATCTATGCTGTGCTGAATAGACTTTCATGTGAACATGATGTCGTTCGTTGATGAAATCGGATAAAATCCAATTTTTTATTAATATGTTGTCGATTTCATTAGGATTCTAATAAAATCGGCACCATATTAATAACCACATTTTATTAAAATTCTAATAAAAAAATTGTCGATTTTTTTAAAATTCTAATAAAATATCGTTATTAACATTTAAATATTGGGTCTACTAAAATTCATGTCAGTACAACTAAAAAACCGGAATTTTTTGTGAAAAAACTGCTTTATTTCGATAATTTATTGAAAGAACATGTCATTCAAAGTATTGGCTATCGGAAGCGACATCCTTTACCAATATTTCAGGCAATTTACAGTTAACATTTCGAAAAAATAACGGGACTTTTGACCCTAAAAAAGGATTGACCCATTTTTCGAGTTGTTGAAAAAAAGTGAACTGTTCTCCACTTAGGTGATTTGAATTGTCTGAAACAAGTGGTAGTTAGAAGGAGCAATGTCTGGAGTATACAGCGGGGGCATAGCGCGTGTTCTCATTCAACTGCTTCTTAGACATTTTTGTCTCGATGTGTAAAAAGTCACTGAAATTTGTTTCCCTGAAAAACCAATGTTTTGGTGCATTGTGCAAATTTTTCGATTCTGCTGTCAAAAATGGATATATAACGATTATTTATTGTTGGGAGCGATCAAATCTAACATTTCGATATGATTTTACCTCCGCACAACGGACCATATCTTCTCCACCCCCGCAAATATGGAAAAACGCCCATTTTCGAGGGAGCGATTGCTGCGCCCCCTATAATGGCAAGGAGCAACGATCACATATGGTTTTTCCTGCATGAGTCTATCGAGAAGGGTCCATTGTTGATAATCAGCGCCAATCCGATACAAGAATAATCATTTTTTCATATTTTATCCGTGTGAAAAAAACATCCCCCGCAAATGCTGTTTTTTCGCCAATTTTCAAAATTTTCCATCGTGAAAAAAAATATGATGCGCACAACCAAAACAAACTATTTTCACTGATTTTGACAGGTAATGATTAGGCCTTTCAAATAACATATATGTCATTCAAATGCTACAGCGCATAAGCAACTGGTGCCAATTTACGTAAAATTCCGGTTTTTAAGGTGTAGATCCAATAAAATCTACACCATATTAATAACCGAAAATTCACCATACTAATAATTAATAATATGTTAATAAAATGCACTATATTTTATTAACGTTAATAAAAAATTCATTTTATTAAAAAATTAATAAATTATTAATATGTTAATAAAGTGACAGCTGTATTCAAAATATACAGAGTACATACATGCTCGTTCTACAGCGTTAGCCTAGGGGCTTCACGCGATTTTGCAGAACGCAAATAACTCTGAAAAAATAAAAATAATAGTGAATCAAACCTTCAACCGTAAATTTGAACGATTTTGGTAGACAACGGTGAATATTGGAACATTTTTTGACTACAATCTGCACAAATTTACTGGTATGCACGTCAATCTCAAATATCTATGTATATTTGATAATATCCATTAGACTGTAATGTCAAAAAATGTTCCAATATTCACCGTTATCTACCAAAATCATTCAAATTCACGGTTGAAGGTTTGATTCACTATTATTTTTATTTTTCATACGTATACACGTAAATTTGACATATCTATGTATATTCAGTAATATTCATTTGTCGTTCACGATGAATATTGTTGAATATACGTGGATATTTCGGATTTACATGCATACCATTGAATTTCTAAGTTATTACTTAATGCGTGCGGATACAAAAAATGAAAAAAATGATTTTTCCCCCTAGGCGTTAGCTGATAAATAATTAATAAATATTGATAAATAAAAATATGCAAAAGTTTCAAGCCACCAGCTATTTTTTCATAAAAAGTGTGTTTTTTCTCAGTGTTATCAAGTATACATGTAGCCAAATGAATTTTTGCATGCTTTTATGTGTAATAAATCATCATAATGTTATAATAAATTTTTAATAAAAAATTTCAACTATTTTTGGAAATATAAGACGTTGAATTAAATGCGAAAGTCGCATTTTTTATATGGAAATGCAGAATTACCGAATCACTATGCAAATATTTCCATAAATAGTTGATAGAAGACGATAGAAAACGTTGATTACATAATGAAATAATTACATGAAGAATATTCAATTCATTTTTTGTTGATCATCAGAATTAATTTTTTACATAACGAAAGAACAAAACTAAAATGGAATACAAATTTTCTTCATTTCCAATCGAAAATCTTTTGTTTTTTGCATTAGTTCTTTATGAAAAGATCATTCTTCAGAGTTTCTTACAGGTTTCTTACAAATTCATGTAAATTACATTATTTTTCATAGGTAAATTACATGATGTAATATACGTAACTTTGATGTCAGATACACAGTCATGCTTCTTACGTACCAACCCAGACAGATTCCATAAACCTGTTAAAGTTTATTTCTCTGTGTGATAACGAAAAAACAGCGACTCTGTGTGTGCAGAATCGCTATTGTGTATTTATGCGTTTCGTTGAACACAACGCGCGAAAAATATCTGTTATTTTTATGCGATATTTTTATCCCATATGAATAGAAATATCCCATAGTAATCTCTGATTCAAATCAAGTGCCATTTTATATAGAAGTAAAAAAATGTAATTCTTATTACTTTATTACCTACTTATTACTGTAATAAGATGACCTATTACTTATAATAAGTAATAAGATGCGTAATAAGTAATAGGTCATCTTATTACAGTAATAAGTAGGTAATAAAGTAATAAGAATTACGTTTTTTTACTTCTATACATAAGCATTACTAGATATGAAATTTTCAGATATTTTGTAGCCAGATTTTGAAGTTTGAAGCCATTTGCGCCAAGCCCTCAAGAAATAAACTGCACGCCACAGCTTAAATACACGTTCTAGTGGTGATCAGTTTTAATCCAAAAAACTAGAAGTTACGTATTCACGAAGCCTCAAATACATAATTGTCCCTTCTGAGTCTGGTACATTGCTTTCGATAGCTTTTAGTACTCTATTTTCCATAATCTTTTGCAGCGATTTAAAATTTTGTCGGTCTTCCGGTGATATGTCTGAAAAGACTAGACCATGTACCTCCTTACGTTCCATTGTTAATATTGCTTTTATGTGATTGATGGTGACGAATGAATTTCCGATAATCATGATAATGGAACAGTTCAATAACCGATTCCTGAGTTTTGTCCCGATGTGTATTACATCTTGAACACATATTGCGTGCATCATAATTCCTAGCATAATTCGCTAGTTCCAGCAGACAAATTGAAATTGCATTCAGTTTTTATTGCGTTTAATAGGCGACTATCGCCATCACTGGCTTTCCCAATAACTTCGATTCCATGCCTAAAAAAATAAAATCCAAAGTTTGATTGTTTGCGTGTTGCTAGAACAAAAAATCGACATTCAATTCATGATAAAATTATGAATTACTTTTTCAATTCTGCTTCAATATATTTCCACCTTTTCAACACATCAGATGTACTAAATTTATTATTTGTACCATGAATACTCAGTATGAATGGCGCTAAGTCAGGTTTTAGTGGTTGAACAACAAGTAAATATACTTATTTTATTTTATTTTATTTATTTATTTATTCAGCAAATGATGTTATTCACATACATGTATGCCCTTAAAAACTATGTTTATATTTGAAATTTAGAATATACTAGTGATATGCAGTCTCAATTTACTAGATTGTTTTCATTTGATTTGAAATTGTTTCTCTAATATTAATTTTCTCATTTTGTTCTTAAATTTTATTACATTTTTTTCATTCTTTAATGGGGATGATAAACTATTGTATTTATGAATGCATCTATTAATAATCGATTTTTCACCCCATTTATTTTTTGTTTTGATTTTACGCATATTTCTTGTATATCTTGTATTGTGTTCATGAAATTCATGGTTTCACTCAATTTTTATGTCTGCTTTTAATTCCTTTGTTTTGATTTTGTGAAAGTTAATGTTAAGTTCGAGTTCAATTAGATGTTCAATATTAATTATATTATGTTCTTTGTATAAATCTTTTGTTCGAATATCCCCCAATCGATATTTGTTATAGAATAGGTTTCTTATACATTTATTTTGTAAAGTTTTAATTTTTTTAGTGTTATCATTACTTGTACCACTCCAGATAGTTTAAAGGTATATAATGTGTGAGTGAAAGAAAGAGAAGTACACAACATGCGAGTTCCATGTCAAATAACCTCGCGCAGCTTGGCGTCATTTCCTCCACTTTCATATGTATGCATTGATGTTTGCACTTTGACAAGTAAGCTTCTACAATGGACGTTAAATGAGAGTGGAGACGCCACAAAAATGACTCCAATATAGTCGATTATTGATCGAACTACTTTGCATCAATAAACAGCCCAAGATATTTCGTTTCATTTACTTCTTCGACTTTTGAGTTGTTCAAGTAAATATCCCTCAAGTTATTTGCTGCTGATCTCATTGAATTGAAAAATAAAAGTTTGGTTTTTCCACCATTTAGCACAAGGAGATTGTTCTTAAACCACTCACTTATTTTTTCAAGATCATCATTAATTTGGATTGATAGTGTCTCAATATCATTACAAACATATGTAATGGATTAATCATCCGCATAGAGCTGAAGTGATCCATGAAGTTTTATTTTGAAAATGTCATTCATAAATATTAAAAATAAGATTGGTCCCAGTTTAGATCCCTGAGCTACACCATATTTGGTTTCACCAATATCACTGTGAGTTTTGGCAACTTCAACAACCTGTTGACGTTCCATAATATATGAGTTAATCAAGTCAAAAGCGTTTCCCCTTATACCTAACTGCTCAAGTTTATTCATTAATATGCCTCTGTCCACACAGTCAAATGCTTTGGCTACATCAAGGAAAATTGTGCATACCAGTTTTTTATCATTCAGAGCTCTCTGAATCTTATCAATAAATGAGATGCATGCGGATGTCATATTGGATTTTCTTGTGAATCCGAATTGATTTGTTTTGAAAAATTGTTTTGATTCAAGAAAATCATAAAGTCTCTCATATATGCATGCTTCCAAAATTTTTGATTCAGTATTCAAAATGGAAATTGGCCTGTACATTTTGTAGTCAGTCTTATCGCCACATTTTTTAAAGACCGGGGTGATTTTGGCCATTTTCAATTTTTCGGGAAAATTACCAATTTCAAATGATTGGTTAAAGTAATGAGCAAGAATTTTACTAAATGGTTCCGGGATATTTTTATATAGTTTCGATGATAGACCATTAGTACCAGCTGAATTACTGTTAATTAAATTTAATATGGTTTTGAAAATTTCTTCTTCATTCATTGGGTTGAGAAAAATTGAGTTCAAGCTATCATATTCCCCAGTGAAATTAATAAAAAGTTGATCTAAATCTCCATATTCTTTCTCAAGGACATTTTGTGGCAACTCAGTGTAGTATTTATTGAGGAGATCCGCGGTTTCGGATTTACTCAGAATTATCCGACTCATTTTCTATTTCAATGTCCGATTTTTTTTCGGTCTGTTTGTTATAAATTAGTTCATTGATGTTTTTCCAGAATTTTTTCGGATTATTCAAAGTCTTTTCAAACTCAGCATCAAAAAACTTTTTTTTCTTTGCTATGATTGCTATTGTAATTCTTTAATGTTGCGCAGAAATAATTGTACACGAAAAT